>NC_134266.1:274014951-274100050 GCF_031893055.1 Leptodactylus fuscus | reverse complement strand
TCTGCACAGTATAACTCCTCCTGGCACAGTATAACTCCTCCTGCACAGTATAACTCCTCCTGGCACAGTATAACTCGTCCTGCGCAGTATAACTCCTCCTGCACAGTATAACTCCTCCTGGCACAGTATAACTCCTCCTGCACAGTATAACTCCTCCTGGCACAGTATAACTCCTCCTGCGCAGTATAACTCCTCCTGCACAGTATAACTCCTCCTGGCACAGTATAACTCCTCCTGGCACAGTATAACTCCTCCTGCGCACAGTATAACTCCTCCTGCGCAGTATAACTCCTCCTGCGCAGTATAACTCCTCCTGCACAGTATAACTCCTCCTGGCACAGTATAACTCCTCCTGCACAGAATAACTCCTCCTGGCACAGTATAACTCCTCCTGCACAGTATAACTCTCCTGCACAGTATAACTCCTCCTGGCACAGTATAACTCCTCCTGCACAGTATAACTCCTCCTGCGCAGTATAACTCTTCCTGGCACAGTATAACTCCTCCTGCGCAGTATAACTCCTCCTGGCACAGTATAACTCCTCCTGCACAGTATAACTCCTCCTGCGCAGTATAACTCCTCCTGGCACAGTATAACTCCTCCTGGCACAGTATAACTCCTCCTGCACAGTATAACTCCTCCTGCGCAGTATAACTCCTCCTGGCACAGTATAACTCCTCCTGCACAGTATAACTCCTCCTGGCACAGTATAACTCCTCCTGCGCAGTATAACTCCTCCTGGCACAGTATAACTCCTCCTGCACAGTATAACTCCTCCTGGCACAGTATAACTCCTCCTGCACAGTATAACTCCTCCTGGCACAGTATAACTCCTCCTGGCACAGTATAACTCCTCCTGCACAGTATAACTCCTCCTGCACAGTATAACTCCTCCTGCGCAGTATAACTCCTCCCGCACAGTATAACTCCTCCTGGCACAGTATAACTCCTCCTGGCACAGTATAACTCCTCCTGCACAGTATAACTCCTTCTGGCACAGTATAACTCCTCCTGCACAGTATAACTCCTCCTGGCACAGTATAACTCCTCCCGCACAGTATAACTCCTCCTGGCACAGTATAACTCCTCCCGCACACTATAACTCCTCCTGCGCAGTATAACTCCTCCTGGCACAGTATAACTCCTCCTGCACAGTATAACTCCTCCTGCACAGTATAACTCCTCCCGCACAGTATAACTCCTCCTGCACAGTATAACTCCTCCTGCACAGTATAACTCCTGCACAGTATAACTCCTCCTAGCACAGTATAACTCCTCCCGCACAGTATAACTCCTCCCGCACAGTATAACTCCTCCTGCACAGTATAACTCCTCCTGGCACAGTATAACTCCTCCTGCACAGTATAACTCCTCCTGCACAGTATAACTCCTCCCGCACAGTATAACTCCTCCTGCACAGTATAACTCCTCCTGCACAGTATAACTCCTGCACAGTATAACTCCTCCTAGCACAGTATAACTCCTCCCGCACAGTATAACTCCTCCTGCACAGTATAACTCCTCCTGCACAGTATAACTCCTGCACAGTATAACTCCTCCTGGCACAGTATAACTCCTCCTGCACAGTATAACTCCTCCTGGCACAGTATAACTCCTCCTGCACAGTATAACTCCTCCTGGCACAGTATAACTCCTCCTGCGCAGTATAACTCCTCCTGCACAGTATAACTCCTCCTGGCACAGTATAACTCCTGCACAGTATAACTCCTCCTAGCACAGTATAACTCCTCCTGCACAGTATAACTCCTCCCGCACAGTATAACTCCTCCTGCACAGTATAACTCCTCCTGCACAGTATAACTCCTGCACAGTATAACTCCTCCTGGCACAGTATAACTCCTCCTGCACAGTATAACTCCTCCTGGCACAGTATAACTCCTCCTGCACAGTATAACTCCTCCTGGCACAGTATAACTCCTCCTGCGCAGTATAACTCCTCCTGCACAGTATAACTCCTCCTGGCACAGTATAACTCCTCCTGGCACAGTATAACTCCTCCTGCACAGTATAACTCCTCCTGCACAGTATAACTCCTCCTGGCACAGTATAACTCCTCCTGCACAGTATAACTCCTCCTGGCACAGTATAACTCCTCCCGCACAGTATAACTCCTCCCGCACAGTATAACTCCTCCTGCACAGTATAACTCCTCCTGGCACAGTATAACTCCTCCTGCACAGTATAACTCCTCCTGCACAGTATAACTCCTCCTGGCACAGTATAACTCCTCCTGCACAGTATAACTCCTCCTGGCACAGTATAACTCCTCCTGGCACAGTATAACTCCTCCCGCACAGTATAACTCCTCCTGCACAGTATAACTCCTCCCGCACAGTATAACTCCTCCTGCGCAGTATAACTCCTCCTGCACAGTATAACTCCTCCTGGCACAGTATAACTCCTCCTGCACAGTATAACTCCTCCTGGCACAGTATAACTCCTCCTGCACAGTATAACTCCTCCTGGCACAGTATAACTCCTCCCGCACAGTATAACTCCTCCCGCACAGTATAACTCCTCCCGCGCAGTATAACTCCTCCTGGCACAGTATAACTCCTCCTGCACAGTATAACTCCTCCTGGCACAGTATAACTCCTCCTGGCACAGTATAACTCCTCCTGCACAGTATAACTCCTCCTGGCACAGTATAACTCCTCCTGCACAGTATAACTCCTCCTGGCACAGTATAACTCCTCCCGCACAGTATAACTCCTCCTGCACAGTATAACTCCTCCTGGCACAGTATAACTCCTCCTGGCACAGTATAACTCCTCCTGGCACAGTATAACTCCTCTGGCACAGTATAACTCCTCCTGCACAGTATAACTCCTCCTGGCACAGTATAACTCCTCCTGGCACAGTATAACTCCTCCTGCACAGTATAACTCCTCCTGGCACAGTATAACTCCTCCTGCACAGTATAACTCCTCCTGGCACAGTATAACTCCTCCTGGCACAGTATAACTCCTCCTGCGCAGTATAACTCCTCCTGCGCAGTATAACTCCTCCTGGCACAGTATAACTCCTCCTGCACAGTATAACTCCTCCTGGCACAGTATAACTCCTCCTGGCACAGTATAACTCCTCCCGCACAGTATAACTCCTCCTGCACAGTATAACTCCTCCTGCACAGTATAACTCCTCCTGGCACAGTATAACTCCTCCTGCACAGTATAACTCCTCCTGGCACAGTATAACTCCTCCTGGCACAGTATAACTCCTCCGCACAGTATAACTCCTCCTGCACAGTATAACTCCTCCCGCACAGTATAACTCCTCCTGCGCAGTATAACTCCTCCTGCACAGTATAACTCCTCCTGGCACAGTATAACTCCTCCTGCACAGTATAACTCCTCCTGGCACAGTATAACTCCTCCTGCACAGTATAACTCCTCCTGGCACAGTATAACTCCTCCCGCACAGTATAACTCCTCCCGCGCAGTATAACTCCTCCCGCGCAGTATAACTCCTCCTGGCACAGTATAACTCCTCCTGCGCAGTATAACTCCTCCTGGCACAGTATAACTCCTCCTGGCACAGTATAACTCCTCCTGCACAGTATAACTCCTCCTGGCACAGTATAACTCCTCCTGCACAGTATAACTCCTCCTGGCACAGTATAACTCCTCCCGCACAGTATAACTCCTCCTGCACAGTATAACTCCTCCTGGCACAGTATAACTCCTCCTGGCACAGTATAACTCCTCCTGGCACAGTATAACTCCTTCTGGCACAGTATAACTCCTCCTGCACAGTATAACTCCTCCTGGCACAGTATAACTCCTCCTGGCACAGTATAACTCCTCCTGCACAGTATAACTCCTCCTGGCACAGTATAACTCCTCCTGCACAGTATAACTCCTCCTGGCACAGTATAACTCCTCCTGGCACAGTATAACTCCTCCTGCGCAGTATAACTCCTCCTGCGCAGTATAACTCCTCCTGGCACAGTATAACTCCTCCTGCGCAGTATAACTCCTCCTGCACAGTATAACTCCTCCTGGCACAGTATAACTCCTCCTGCACAGTATAACTCCTCCTGGCACAGTATAACTCCTCCTGCACAGTATAACTCCTCCTGCACAGTATAACTCCTCCTGGCACAGTATAACTCCTCCTGCACAGTATAACGCCTCCTGGCACAGTATAACTCCTCCTCGCACAGTATAACTCCTCCTGGCACAGTATAACTCCTCCTGCGCAGTATAACTCCTCCTGGCACAGTATAACTCCTCCTGCACAGTATAACTCCTCCTGGCACAGTATAACTCCTCCTGCACAGTATAACTTCTCCTGCACAGTATAACTCCTCCTGGCACAGTATAACTCCTCCTGCACAGTATAACTCCTCCTGCGCAGTATAACTCCTCCTGGCACAGTATAACTCCTCCTGGCACAGTATAACTCCTCCTGCACAGTATAACTCCTCCTGGCACAGTATAACTCCTCCTGGCACAGTATAACTCCTCCTAGCACAGTATAACTCCTCCTGCACAGTATAACTCCTCCATGCACAGTATAACTCCTCCTGGCACAGTATAACTCCTCCTGCACAGTATAACTCCTCCTGGCACAGTATAACTCCTCCTGCACAGTATAACTCCTCCTGGCACAGTATAACTCCTCCTGCGCAGTATAACTCCTCCTGCGCAGTATAACTCCTCCTGCGCAGTATAACTCCTCCTGGCACAGTATAACTCCTCCTGCACAGTATAACTCCTCCTGGCACAGTATAACTCCTCCTGCGCAGTATAACTCCTCCTGCACAGTATAACTCCTCCTGGCACAGTATAACTCCTCCTGCGCACAGTATAACTCCTCCTGCGCAGTATAACTCCTCCTGCGCAGTATAACTCCTCCTGCGCAGTATAACTCCTCCTGCGCAGTATAACTCCTCCTGCACAGTATAACTCCTGCACAGTATAACTCCTCCTAGCACAGTATAACTCCTCCTGCACAGAATAACTCCTCCTGGCACAGTATAACTCCTCCTGCACAGTATAACTTCTCCTGCACAGTATAACTCCTCCTGGCACAGTATAACTCCTCCTGCACA
This sequence comes from Leptodactylus fuscus, assembly GCF_031893055.1. Classification (NCBI taxonomy): domain Eukaryota; kingdom Metazoa; phylum Chordata; class Amphibia; order Anura; family Leptodactylidae; genus Leptodactylus; species Leptodactylus fuscus. The sequence continues at coordinate 274,094,972 of NC_134266.1, read as the reverse complement.
GAATAACTCCTCCTGGCACAGTATAACTCCTCCTGCACAGTATAACTTCTCCTGCACAGTATAACTCCTCCTGGCACAGTATAACTCCTCCTGCACAGTATAACTCCTCCTGCGCAGTATAACTCCTCCTGGCACAGTATAACTCCTCCTGGCACAGTATAACTCCTCCTGCACAGTATAACTCCTCCTGCGCAGTATAACTCCTCCTGGCACGGTATAACTCCTCCTGCACAGTATAACTCCTCCTGGCACAGTATAACTCCTCCTGCGCAGTATAACTCCTCCTGGCACAGTATAACTCCTCCTGCACAGTATAACTCCTCCTGGCACAGTATAACTCCTCCTGCACAGTATAACTCCTCCTGGCACAGTATAACTCCTCCTGGCACAGTATAACTCCTCCTGCACAGTATAACTCCTCCTGCACAGTATAACTCCTCCTGCGCAGTATAACTCCTCCCGCACAGTATAACTCCTCCTGGCACAGTATAACTCCTCCTGGCACAGTATAACTCCTCCTGCACAGTATAACTCCTTCTGGCACAGTATAACTCCTCCTGCACAGTATAACTCCTCCTGGCACAGTATAACTCCTCCCGCACAGTATAACTCCTCCTGGCACAGTATAACTCCTCCCGCACACTATAACTCCTCCTGCGCAGTATAACTCCTCCTGGCACAGTATAACTCCTCCTGCACAGTATAACTCCTCCTGCACAGTATAACTCCTCCCGCACAGTATAACTCCTCCTGCACAGTATAACTCCTCCTGCACAGTATAACTCCTGCACAGTATAACTCCTCCTAGCACAGTATAACTCCTCCCGCACAGTATAACTCCTCCCGCACAGTATAACTCCTCCTGCACAGTATAACTCCTCCTGGCACAGTATAACTCCTCCTGCACAGTATAACTCCTCCTGCACAGTATAACTCCTCCCGCACAGTATAACTCCTCCTGCACAGTATAACTCCTCCTGCACAGTATAACTCCTGCACAGTATAACTCCTCCTAGCACAGTATAACTCCTCCCGCACAGTATAACTCCTCCTGCACAGTATAACTCCTCCTGCACAGTATAACTCCTGCACAGTATAACTCCTCCTGGCACAGTATAACTCCTCCTGCACAGTATAACTCCTCCTGGCACAGTATAACTCCTCCTGCACAGTATAACTCCTCCTGGCACAGTATAACTCCTCCTGCGCAGTATAACTCCTCCTGCACAGTATAACTCCTCCTGGCACAGTATAACTCCTGCACAGTATAACTCCTCCTAGCACAGTATAACTCCTCCTGCACAGTATAACTCCTCCCGCACAGTATAACTCCTCCTGCACAGTATAACTCCTCCTGCACAGTATAACTCCTGCACAGTATAACTCCTCCTGGCACAGTATAACTCCTCCTGCACAGTATAACTCCTCCTGGCACAGTATAACTCCTCCTGCACAGTATAACTCCTCCTGGCACAGTATAACTCCTCCTGCGCAGTATAACTCCTCCTGCACAGTATAACTCCTCCTGGCACAGTATAACTCCTCCTGGCACAGTATAACTCCTCCTGCACAGTATAACTCCTCCTGCACAGTATAACTCCTCCTGGCACAGTATAACTCCTCCTGCACAGTATAACTCCTCCTGGCACAGTATAACTCCTCCCGCACAGTATAACTCCTCCCGCACAGTATAACTCCTCCTGCACAGTATAACTCCTCCTGGCACAGTATAACTCCTCCTGCACAGTATAACTCCTCCTGCACAGTATAACTCCTCCTGGCACAGTATAACTCCTCCTGCACAGTATAACTCCTCCTGGCACAGTATAACTCCTCCTGGCACAGTATAACTCCTCCCGCACAGTATAACTCCTCCTGCACAGTATAACTCCTCCCGCACAGTATAACTCCTCCTGCGCAGTATAACTCCTCCTGCACAGTATAACTCCTCCTGGCACAGTATAACTCCTCCTGCACAGTATAACTCCTCCTGGCACAGTATAACTCCTCCTGCACAGTATAACTCCTCCTGGCACAGTATAACTCCTCCCGCACAGTATAACTCCTCCCGCGCAGTATAACTCCTCCCGCGCAGTATAACTCCTCCTGGCACAGTATAACTCCTCCTGCGCAGTATAACTCCTCCTGGCACAGTATAACTCCTCCTGGCACAGTATAACTCCTCCTAGCACAGTATAACTCCTCCTGGCACAGTATAACTCCTCCTGCACAGTATAACTCCTCCTGGCACAGTATAACTCCTCCCGCACAGTATAACTCCTCCTGCACAGTATAACTCCTCCTGGCACAGTATAACTCCTCCTGGCACAGTATAACTCCTCCTGGCACAGTATAACTCCTTCTGGCACAGTATAACTCCTCCTGCACAGTATAACTCCTCCTGGCACAGTATAACTCCTCCTGGCACAGTATAACTCCTCCTGCACAGTATAACTCCTCCTGGCACAGTATAACTCCTCCTGCACAGTATAACTCCTCCTGGCACAGTATAACTCCTCCTGGCACAGTATAACTCCTCCTGCGCAGTATAACTCCTCCTGCGCAGTATAACTCCTCCTGGCACAGTATAACTCCTCCTGCACAGTATAACTCCTCCTGGCACAGTATAACTCCTCCTGGCACAGTATAACTCCTCCCGCACAGTATAACTCCTCCTGCACAGTATAACTCCTCCTGCACAGTATAACTCCTCCTGGCACAGTATAACTCCTCCTGCACAGTATAACTCCTCCTGGCACAGTATAACTCCTCCTGGCACAGTATAACTCCTCCCGCACAGTATAACTCCTCCTGCACAGTATAACTCCTCCCGCACAGTATAACTCCTCCTGCGCAGTATAACTCCTCCTGCACAGTATAACTCCTCCTGGCACAGTATAACTCCTCCTGCACAGTATAACTCCTCCTGGCACAGTATAACTCCTCCTGCACAGTATAACTCCTCCTGGCACAGTATAACTCCTCCCGCACAGTATAACTCCTCCCGCGCAGTATAACTCCTCCCGCGCAGTATAACTCCTCCTGGCACAGTATAACTCCTCCTGCGCAGTATAACTCCTCCTGGCACAGTATAACTCCTCCTGGCACAGTATAACTCCTCCTAGCACAGTATAACTCCTCCTGGCACAGTATAACTCCTCCTGCACAGTATAACTCCTCCTGGCACAGTATAACTCCTCCCGCACAGTATAACTCCTCCTGCACAGTATAACTCCTCCTGGCACAGTATAACTCCTCCTGGCACAGTATAACTCCTCCTGGCACAGTATAACTCCTTCTGGCACAGTATAACTCCTCCTGCACAGTATAACTCCTCCTGGCACAGTATAACTCCTCCTGGCACAGTATAACTCCTCCTGCACAGTATAACTCCTCCTGGCACAGTATAACTCCTCCTGCACAGTATAACTCCTCCTGGCACAGTATAACTCCTCCTGGCACAGTATAACTCCTCCTGCGCAGTATAACTCCTCCTGCGCAGTATAACTCCTCCTGGCACAGTATAACTCCTCCTGCGCAGTATAACTCCTCCTGCGCAGTATAACTCCTCCTGGCACAGTATAACTCCTCCTGCACAGTATAACTCCTCCTGGCACAGTATAACTCCTCCTGCACAGTATAACTCCTCCTGCACAGTATAACTCCTCCTGGCACAGTATAACTCCTCCTGCACAGTATAACGCCTCCTGGCACAGTATAACTCCTCCTCGCACAGTATAACTCCTCCTGGCACAGTATAACTCCTCCTGCGCAGTATAACTCCTCCTGGCACAGTATAACTCCTCCTGCACAGTATAACTCCTCCTGGCACAGTATAACTCCTCCTGCACAGTATAACTCCTCCTGCACAGTATAACTCCTCCTGGCACAGTATAACTCCTCCTGCACAGTATAACTCCTCCTGCGCAGTATAACTCCTCCTGGCACAGTATAACTCCTCCTGGCACAGTATAACTCCTCCTGCACAGTATAACTCCTCCTGGCACAGTATAACTCCTCCTGGCACAGTATAACTCCTCCTAGCACAGTATAACTCCTCCTGCACAGTATAACTCCTCCATGCACAGTATAACTCCTCCTGGCACAGTATAACTCCTCCTGCACAGTATAACTCCTCCTGGCACAGTATAACTCCTCCTGCACAGTATAACTCCTCCTGGCACAGTATAACTCCTCCTGCGCAGTATAACTCCTCCTGCGCAGTATAACTCCTCCTGCGCAGTATAACTCCTCCTGGCACAGTATAACTCCTCCTGCACAGTATAACTCCTCCTGGCACAGTATAACTCCTCCTGCGCAGTATAACTCCTCCTGCACAGTATAACTCCTCCTGGCACAGTATAACTCCTCCTGCGCACAGTATAACTCCTCCTGCGCAGTATAACTCCTCCTGCGCAGTATAACTCCTCCTGCGCAGTATAACTCCTCCTGCGCAGTATAACTCCTCCTGCACAGTATAACTCCTGCACAGTATAACTCCTCCTAGCACAGTATAACTCCTCCTGCACAGAATAACTCCTCCTGGCACAGTATAACTCCTCCTGCACAGTATAACTTCTCCTGCACAGTATAACTCCTCCTGGCACAGTATAACTCCTCCTGCACAGAATAACTCCTCCTGGCACAGTATAACTCCTCCTGCACAGTATAACTTCTCCTGCACAGTATAACTCCTCCTGGCACAGTATAACTCCTCCTGCACAGTATAACTCCTCCTGCGCAGTATAACTCTTCCTTGTACAGTATAACTCCTCCTGCGCAGTATAACTCCTCCTGGCACAGTATAACTCCTCCTGCACAGTATAACTCCTCCTGCGCAGTATAACTCCTCCTGGCACAGTATAACTCCTCCTGGCACAGTATAACTCCTCCTGGCACAGTATAACTCCTCCTGCACAGTATAACTCCTCCTGCGCAGTATAACTCCTCCTGCACAGTATAACTCCTCCTGCACAGTATAACTCCTCCTGCGCAGTATAACTCCTCCCGCACAGTATAACTCCTCCTGGCACAGTATAACTCCTCCTGCACAGTATAACTCCTCCTGCACAGTATAACTCCTCCTGCGCAGTATAACTCCTCCCGCACAGTATAACTCCTCCTGGCACAGTATAACTCCTCCTGCACAGTATAACTCCTCCCGCACAGTATAACTCCTCCCGCACAGTATAACTCCTCCTGCACAGTATAACTCCTCCTGGCACAGTATAACTCCTCCTGCACAGTATAACTCCTCCTGGCACAGTATAACTCCTCCTGCACAGTATAACTCCTCCCGCACAGTATAACTCCTCCTGCACAGTATAACTCCTCCCGCACAGTATAACGCCTCCTGGCACAGTATAACTCCTCCTGCACAGTATAACTCCTCCTGGCACAGTATAACTCCTCCTGCACAGTATAACTCCTCCTGGCACAGTATAACTCCTCCTGGCACAGTATAACTCCTCCTGGCACAGTATAACTCCTCCTAGCACAGTATAACTCCTCCTGGCACAGTATAACTCCTCCTGCACAGTATAACTCCTCCTGGCACAGTATAACTCCTCCCGCACAGTATAACTCCTCCCGCACAGTATAACTCCTCCTGCGCAGTATAACTCCTCCTGCACAGTATAACTCCTCCTGCACAGTATAACTCCTCCTGCGCAGTATAACTCCTCCTGCGCAGTATAACTCCTCCTGCGCAGTATAACTCCTCCCGCACAGTATAACTCCTCCTGGCACAGTATAACTCCTCCTGCACAGTATAACTCCTCCCGCATAGTATAACTCCTCCTGGCACAGTATAACTCCTCCTGCACAGTATAACTCCTCCCGCACAGTATAACTCCTCCCGCACAGTATAACTCCTCCCGCACAGTATAACTCCTCCTGGCACAGTATAACTCCTCCTGGCACAGTATAACTCCTCCTGCACAGTATAACTTCTCCTGCACAGTATAACTCCTCCTGGCACAGTATAACTCCTCCTGCACAGTATAACTCCTCCCGCACAGTATAACTCCTCCTGGCACAGTATAACTCCTCCTGGCACAGTATAACTCCTCCTGGCACAGTATAACTCCACCTGCACAGTATAACTTCTCCTGCACAGTATAACTCCTCCTGGCACAGTATAACTCCTCCTGGCACAGTATAACTCCTCCTGGCACAGTATAACTCCTCCTGGCACAGTATAACTCCTCCTGCGCAGTATAACTCCTCCTGCGCAGTATAACTCCTCCTGGCACAGTATAACTCCTCCCGCGCAGTATAACTCCTCCCGCGCAGTATAACTCCTCCCGCACAGTATAACTCCTTCTGGCACAGTATAACTCCTCCTGGCACAGTATAACTCCTCCTGGCACAGTATAACTCCTCCTGCGCAGTATAACTCCTCCTGCGCAGTATAACTCCTCCTGGCACAGTATAACTCCTCCCGCACAGTATAATTCCTCCTGGCACAGTATAACTCCTCCTGCACAGTATAACTCCTCCCGCACAGTATAACTCCTCCCGCACAGTATAACTCCTCCTGGCACAGTATAACTCCTCCCGCACAGTATAACTCCTCCTGCACAGTATAACTCCTCCCGCACAGTATAACTCCTCCTGCACAGTATAACTCCTCCTGCACAGTATAACTCCTCCCGCACAGTATAACTCCTCCCGCACAGTATAACTCCTCCTGGCACAGTATAACTCCTCCCGCACAGTATAACTCCTCCTGCACAGTATAACTCCACCTGCACAGTATAACTTCTCCTGCACAGTATAACTCCTCCTGGCACAGTATAACTCCTCCTGCACAGTATAACTCCTCCCGCACAGTATAACTCCTCCTGGCACAGTATAACTCCTCCTGGCACAGTATAACTCCTCCTGGCACAGTATAACTTCTCCTGCACAGTATAACTCCTCCTGGCACAGTATAACTCCTCCTGGCACAGTATAACTCCTCCTGGCACAGTATAACTCCTCCTGGCACAGTATAACTCCTCCTGCGCAGTATAACTCCTCCTGCGCAGTATAACTCCTCCTGGCACAGTATAACTCCTCCCGCGCAGTATAACTCCTCCCGCGCAGTATAACTCCTTCTGGCACAGTATAACTCCTCCTGGCACAGTATAACTCCTCCTGGCACAGTATAACTCCTCCCGCACAGTATAACTCCTCCTGCGCAGTATAACTCCTCCCGCGCAGTATAACTCCTCCTGGCACAGTATAACTCCTCCCGCGCAGTATAACTCCTCCTGCGCAGTATAACTCCTCCCGCGCAGTATAACTCCTCCTGGCACAGTATAACTCCTCCCGCACAGTATAACTCCTCCCGCACAGTATAACTCCTCCCGCACAGTATAACTCCTCCTGGCACAGTATAACTCCTCCTGCGCAGTATAACTCCTCCTGGCACAGTATAACTCCTCCTGGCACAGTATAACTCCTCCTGGCACAGTATAACTCCTCCTGCACAGTATAACTCCTCCCGCACAGTATAACTCCTCCCGCACAGTATAACTCCTCCCGCACAGTATAACTCCTCCTGCACAGTATAACTCCTCCTGCACAGTATAACTCCTCCCGCACAGTATAACTCCTCCTGCACAGTATAACTCCTCCCGCACAGTATAACTCCTCCTGCACAGTATAACTCCTCCCGCGCAGTATAACTCCTCCCGCGCAGTATAACTCCTTCTGGCACAGTATAACTCCTCCTGGCACAGTATAACTCCTCCCGCGCAGTATTACTCCTTCTGGCACAGTATAACTCCTCCTGCACAGTATAACTCCTCCTAGCACAGTATAACTCCTCCTGCACAGTATAACTCCTCCCGCACAGTATAACTCCTTCTGGCACAGTATAACTCCTCCTGGCACAGTATAACTCCTCCTGGCACAGTATAACTCCTCCTGCGCAGTATAACTCCTCCTGCGCAGTATAACTCCTCCTGGCACAGTATAACTCCTCCCGCGCAGTATAACTCCTCCTGCGCAGTATAACTCCTCCCGCGCAGTATAACTCCTCCTGGCACAGTATAACTCCTCCCGCACAGTATAACTCCTCCCGCACAGTATAACTCCTCCTGGCACAGTATAACTCCTCCTGCGCAGTATAACTCCTCCTGGCACAGTATAACTCCTCCTGGCACAGTATAACTCCTCCTGCACAGTATAACTCCTCCTGCACAGTATAACTCCTCCCGCACAGTATAACTCCTCCCGCACAGTATAACTCCTCCTGGCACAGTATAACTCCTCCTGGCACAGTATAACTCCTCCTGCACAGTATAACTTCTCCTGCACAGTATAACTTCTCCTGCACAGTATAACTTCTCCTGCACAGTATAACTCCTCCTGCACAGTATAACTTCTCCTGCACAGTATAACTCCTCCTGGCACAGTATACTGACTAGCCTGCTTGTATACCCCTTGTCATTGCCGTATACTGCTCTGGCCCTATAATACACTGATCTCGATGAATCCGCACCATTTATTGTGGAGAAACACCTTTGGAAACGCAGTGTTTTGTTTTTTAGATTATGTTCTCCATATAGGGATCACAATGTACACGTTTTCCTATCAGTATGTCTTTATAGAATGGGAGGAAATCCACGCAAATACAAGGACATACAAACTCCTTGCAGATGTTGTTCCTGACGGGATTCGAACCCAGGACTCCAGCACTGCAAGGCTATAGTACTAACCACTGAGCCACCGGGTTGCCCCAAACACAGTGTTTTTTCTAGCAGATTTTGAAGACACCAGCGCAGCGTAACAGACTGGGGACTTGTTCTGTCACCATTGGTGTGTCCCTTGATGACACCAAAAACGCCTTCCCTGGATACAGGAAAAAGAGACGTCAGTCAGGAGCGTCCATTGCTGGTGTCCTGTGTCTGGGCGGTCTGTGAACATTGTGGCAAATGAAGCATTGCATTGTCACATTGTATAGCGTCCATACAACCGGGTGTTTGGTGACTCTTCTGTGCATGAAAGGCCTGGTGTGCGATTGGGCTCAGGCAGCCATTGAGCAGCTGTGAGAGAGGGGCCGGGACTGTCTGGCTGGTATACGCCTAGATGCCCATGGCCTCCCTCATCAGGGCCGGCATCAGCGCACGGCATAGTCGGGCAAGTGCCGGGGCCCACAGAGCCTCTGGGGGCCCCCCGGCACTTGCCTGTCACAATTTCAGCTCATCGGCGTCCGTCCGCCGATGAGCTGGAATACATACGCGATGCAAGAGCTGCGAGATCAGCTCCTGCTTTAAAGCTCCGGCCCAGCTTGCGTGTGTAGGCGTGATGACGTCATCGCATCACACGCAAGCCGGGCCGGAGCTAAGCAGGAGCTGATCTCACAGCTCCTGCATCGCGTATGTGATTGGAGGGAGGGAGAGAGAGAGAGGAGCGTCGGGGGAACGAGGGAAGGTGAGTGATAGAAGGTGAGTGTAAGTGTTTGTTTTGTATTACATATTAAGGTGAAACATAATGAAGGGGGCCCATGAAACTGGGGGGCAAATGAAGGGGAGGGGGGGGAACGGCATGACACTGGAGAACATGAAGGGGGTGGGGAGAGAACGGCATGAAACTGGGGACAGAGATGGAGGGGGCCCAAAGAAACTGGGGGGCAAATGAAGGGGAGGGGGGAATAGCATGACACTGGGGCAGATGGAGGGGGGGAGAACAGCATGACACTGGGGCAGATGGAGGGGGTGGGGAGAGAATGGCATGGAACTGGGGACAGAGATGGAGGGGGCCAATGAAACTGAAGGGGAGGGGGGGACGGCATGACACTGGGGCAGAGACGGGGGACATGAAACTGTGGGCAGATGAAGGGGGAGAACGTGATGAAACTGGGGACAGAGATGGAGGGGGGACATGAAACTGGGGGCAGAGGAAGGGTGTATATGAAACTGGGGGAGAGATGGAGGGGGGCATATAATTTACAGGTGACTGTAGGAGGATTATACTGTGTGGGAGCACATAATGAATGAGAATGGGTGGAATCAACATAAAAGTGGGTGGAGCTAAATTTGCCGCGGCGCGCAGAGCGCACCGCACATTTTGCCCCTCTTTCTACTCTTTAAAAGATTGGGAGGTATGGCGTTGGTGACGGTACACTCCTGCATGACGTCACTCGCTTCATCTGCAACGCACAGTGTCTCGACTCCCCCACCTCCTTTACAAGGGGGCCCACTGAGGCTCTGTCGCCCAAGGGCCCATAAAAACCTGGAGCCGGCCCTGTCCCTCATGTCTGTAACGGAAATAGACTAAGGGAAAAGCATGAGCTGTGAGGAAAAACCTTATATTCAACCTAAATATTGCATCATGGTGCAGTGCCCCCTTAAACATACAAATTGTAAGATAGCAAGGAACAACAACAAAATTAGGAATGCTGCTTTGGTAGTGACCGGAATAAACAAGAAGGGACTTGAGATCAATACGTTATATGTATTCAGTGACCATGTAGATACAAAGATTCATGAACATTGTCACTAATGGTTCCAGAATATCATGGTAACCTGTACATAATAGCGGCTCCCCTGACCGTGGTGAAGTAAATGTGTGCCCATCCATCTGGACTGTCCATACTCCACAGAGACGACGCTCATGTTCAGGAAGCCGGCCTCTCCATGTATGCCAAGGGGGTCTACTCTGTAGTGTTCACCACTGACATTGTACCTAAGGGTCGCGAATCAAGCTGGAGAGATCACATGATCGGCAGATGGGTCGTCACCATTTTTCTTTTGTAATCTTCCCAATACCTTGTACGGAGCATCAAATCGTACCATTCATAATACAACTTGTCCCACATAAAATAAGCCCTCATAAGGCTACGTTGATGGAAAAAAAAATGGTTTTGGAAAAATGGGATTAGAGATGAATTGGATTTGACACAATTTTTTTTTTTTAAAGTTTTAAGTTCGGTAGAAAACTTCTGCTTCAGGAATTTGAAGCAGATTCTGGAACCTGATTTTGGACTTTGCTTCAAAAACATCTCCAAAATCTGCTTATTGCAATGAATAGGAGACGGATTTCAGGCAGAATTTGGCAGAATCTGCTTCAAAATAATTTCCAAATTCCAGTGTGTGATCATACCCATACTAATGTTTCCTTATCTCTCCTGGGCATCCTCATTGCATCCAGCACTTCTCTTCTGGCCTTCAAGGGTGATATCACATGCCCCAGGGGAATACTGAGGCCTATGATTGGGCCTCGGCGGTCACATAGTCAATCTTTTGATGCAAGGAGGCTGGGAAGGTGAAAAAAAAACCTGTACTCACCTGTCCAGTGCTCTGGTGTCTCGTACTGCGGTCCGATCATGCTGCTCCCGGGTTTTGTTCCGGTGAAGACTTCACCGCACGTGACCGCTGAGGCCAATCAGTGGTCTAAAGAAAGAACATGGGACGTCACAGGTAACGTACATTAGTGATGTCCCAGTTCCTTTCCTTAGGCCGCTGATTGGCCTCATTGGTCCATAGAAGAAGCCCTGGGGTACCATGAGACCCACAACTGTGGGAGACACCGGGACAGGTGAGTATTATTTTACTTTTTTCACCTTTTCCGGCCTCTTGACAGAAAATTGTATATCCTAGACAACCCCTTTAAAGCACAGGCCTCAGTGGTCCCTGAGGCCAAGGACTCACAGACTCCAAGGGGGCACCGGATGCTACGAGCACGCCCTGGAGAGGTGAGAGAAGGTGAGTACAACTGTTTACTAGGCTTCCACACTTCCACTTATTATACTCCAGGTTCTGAAGAGATTGCAGAGTATAATAATAGCACTTCCAACTAGGGTTGAGCAATCGAGAAAGATCAGATCCCGATCGGCAATCGAGAAAATATCGGATTTTGACATTTCAAGATCGGATCAACCCTATAAGTGACTTTTCCCACAGAGAAGCATTGACTGGGGTTGAGGGATCGGGAAAGATTGGATCCCGATTGGGGATTGAGCAAATTTCACGATCGGGATCGGCTGGAAAATGATCGGAAATCAGATTTTAAAATCGATCCTGAAATCTCAAGATCGGCTCAACCCCACTTCGAACAAATCTGTGGACTGAACTATCCAGAACCAAAACTAAACGAACCTTCAGAGCTTCACCTATCCCGTGTCAGTATTAAAAAACGTAAAGTGGCTGTGTGAATTCTCCCATGATCCTTAAGAGTATTATTGTAATGAAACATCTTCCACATTCTCATCACGAAAACGCTTTCTCTCCTGTGTGAATTCTCTCGTGTTTAACAAGATTCGATTTTTCACTAAAACTTTTCCCGCACTCTGAACATGAATAAGGCTTCTCCCCCGTGTGGCTTCTCCGATGTCTAACAAGATGTGATTTATGTGTAAAACATTTCACGCACTCTGAACAGGCATATGGCTTCTCTCCTGTGTGAATTCTCTGATGTTCCCGAAGCTTGAAGTTAGTGATAAAACACTTCCCACATTCTGAACATGAGAATGGCTTCTCCCCCGTGTGAATTCTCTCGTGTTTAACCAAATTTGATTTTGATGTAAAACAGTTCCCACATTCCGAACATGAGAATGGCTTCTCCCCCGTGTGGCTTCTCTCATGTTGGTCAAAGCTTGATTTATACGTGAAGCATTTCCCACATTCGGAGCAGCAGTATGGCTTCCCACCCGTGTGAATTCGTATGTGTGCAAAGAGATCTGAACTTTTTGTAAATTGTTTGCCACAGTCACCGCATTGAAACCATTGACCCCCTTTGGGGCCTGTACTGGTGGTTACAATCTGTGATTGGTCAGGAGAAGGATCGGTGTGGTTGGGGGTATAATACAGGAGATCTGATTGGTGAAGTCCTGGCTGTACATCGAGCGGGATGATATCTTCCTCTTCTACTTTATACTTTATGATATCTCCACCGTCTTCCTTATACTTTATATCTTCAGATTTCACTCTTTTCTTTAGATCTTCAGCGTCTTCTTTATAGTTTATTAGATCTTCATTTTCTACTTTACAATTTAGCGATAACATGAAATTTTCCTCAGAATTCTTATGGGAATTTTCTGTTAAGAAAAAAAAAATTGTGATTTTTTTATTTTTTTAAGCTATAATGTAGAGCAATACATCGAAGAATGGAGAAACGAAATACATAACTCCAAGAAACTCACCGTGTACCAGTCATTGCAAAGGGACTACACCATGGCCACCTACCTGGAGAGAATACACCACCCCAAACACAGACAGACCCTGAGCCGGTACAGACTGAGCGCCCACAACCTAGAGATAGAGACGGGGCGACACAAGCAGTCCTAAAAGCAGACTGTGCCAACACTGCGGCCAAGAGATCCTAGAAGACGAGGCCCATTTCCTTCTACATTGCACCAAAATGTGACGGCCATCTACTACCAAAGACTCTCTGCCCACATCCCAGATGAGAAGAGGAAACTCTACATCTTACTGGGAGAAGAGGAGTTCACTGTCACCAGACAAGAGGAAGATGAAACCCCAAAGACTATCAAACCCCCCCCCAAAGACCTTTAAGCCCCACCACCCACCTACTCCACGCCCACCCATACCCACACGTCCCAAACAAGAACAACAAGACCCCAAAGACACACGAACCCCCAAACCACACACCCCACGCCCATCCCCACCTCCTTCTCACACCCCCAACAACTCTTTGCTTTGGGTCGGCGAGGGGAGAGCCTTGGGCGGACTGATAGCCGCTTACGGTCAACTCTCACGACCTTGGCAAGACCTGGTTCGGGCCTTCCTTCCTCCACCCTTTTTGCGCTCTCTCGCGGACCCTTTAGACTCGTCCTAATTAGCGCTGCTTTGGCGCCGGTGAGCCCCAGGAGGCGGGTGGCCGGTCAGAGTGGGCCCCCCCTAACCCAGGAGTACATAACCAGTAATGAGTGTTGATAACCCCTTAGGAGGGCAGAAGATAAGGCCTCGAGAACAAGTCCTCAGAAACGGTTATCTGAACGGGACACAGCAGCCTGCACTGTATGAAAAAAGTGTCAAAATGGTTGAGAATTTTTTAAGCAAAAAATCTGTTAGGAAGATTCTTAGCCCATAATAGGTGCAATGTACCAATAATAAAACTTTTTCCCCTGAAGGCGTACATATTATAGGTCTATACTACTAGATGTTGATCTCCTTGAGGTCTGAGTCACCACCTTGACCTCTTTCGTGGAGATTTTTTGCAGTGAAGCAGGGCACTTTATCTTTCGGGAATATACCATTGCCATTAGGGGGCACCACCGCCATGATGTTGTACACGTCACAGTAACATCCATATAATGCCAGGACACAAGATTACCAGCAGAACATTCTCTCCTTACCTGGTGATGTATGAGGTTGGTGGTCCTCCATCATGACATCCTTGTACAGATCCTTGTGTTCTTCTAAATACTCCCACTCCTCCATGGAGAAATAGACAGTGACGTCCTGACACCTTATAGGAACCTGACAACACAATGATACGGTCATCACCCCGACCACTCCAGTAGGGTTACCATGTAAGTTCCCGACATTCCCAGCAGGGTCACCTCTCCGGTCAGCTGCTCAGTGATCTTGTTGGTCAGCTCTAGGATCTTCTGCTCATGTATCTGGGAGTGAAGTTGAGGCTCCATGATGGGGCTCGGGGTCCATCCTCCTAATTCATAGATATGCGAACTGTCACTCAATGTCTTCTTGACTACTGTATAATCCTGGGTATGGAGAGAGACAATTAAGACCGCCATACACATGGGGAAAAAAAAAACACAATTTTGGCCAAACTCACTGATATATGGGGACCTACTGACTTTCTCTTGACAGCTTACTGGGGTAAAAAAGGGGCTGTATAAGTTGAATTTCAATACCCAATCCTTTGTGAGCACCTTGCTGGTCCCTCTTAACACACCAGAACTGCTGCTCAGCCAATCAATGGTTGAGTTGAGTCACCAATGTGGCCAGTGATTGGCTGAGAGGTCATTTCCTGTGTGTCTACAGGAAGCAGGAAGTAGAGACCAGCAGGGAACCAGTGAAATATCAGAAAGAGAAGATTGGGGATTATTCAAAAAATTTAATCCATTTGTATATGCAGGCGGAAAGAAGGGAAAGGGGGACATGATGGATATCTGGACACGTGTTACAGGAGATAGAGACCTAAACACAAAAACTAGGGGCACAAGCTAAAATCAGTATCAGAAACATTGTCGGGAAATATAATTTTACCTAGTGTATATGTAATTGACCATGTTGGGGTTGCCCTCATTTTTTTCCCATGACTTGGAGGGTCTCGGAGAACGTGTTATACAGGACTCTGGATCCTTCCTATCACTTCCCTATATTCCACTTGTTACATAATACAATAAGAACCCTAGAAATATAGAAGAGGTCACCTCCCCGGTCAGCAGGCTGATGATCTCCAAGGTGAGGTTTAATATTCTTCTGGTGATCTCATTCCTGTTCTTGGCCATCTTTGGTGGGTCGTTGAGGAGAAGGATCATTGTAGAAGACAATATGAGTAGACTGGATCAACTGGAGGGATCTCGTACTGCCGGAACCTACGAGAAAAGGAGCGGCTGTAAATCATACAGAGGTCAAATATATCAGGAATTAAAGGGGTTTTCCAGGAATTTTTGTTTTCGTTATAGCCTATCCTTTGGAGTAGGGGGGCCTATCCGTGAGTAGGGGGGCCCAAAAGCAGTTTCGGACATGGATCAGGTGTTCAGGGGCACATCCGATCTCCTGAACCAGACTGTGTTGTACATGGCCAAAAGAGGTTACTGTGCCTCAATGGGAGTTGCGCTGCAGTAATGTTATCGGCCCACTATTCGGGGCAAGGAACCGATTACTTCCAACTCTGAGCAATGTGTAATACAGACCCCGGACAAATCCTGTGCAGCTGATCCACGCAGGGACCATCTGTCAGTCCTCCATTGATAAGATATTTATGGTCAATCCTAAGGTCAGGACATAACTAAAAAAATTTGTGTAAACCCCTTTAAGGCCGACGGCAACCCGAGCAGGGTCAAAACTGGACCAGCCATGGGATCTCTAAGCGAATCCTTGGAAATCTGCTTCCATACTTGTCAGATATTTTCCATATTAAGTGCAATTGACATCATGTGAACTAGGGTTGAGCGATCGGGATCGGGAAAGATCGGATCCCGATCGGTGATTGAGCAAATTTCACGATCATGATCGGGATCGACTGGAAAATGATCGAAAATCGGATTTTAAAAACGATCCTGAAATCTCAAGATCGGCTCAACTCTAACGTGAAGATATCCTAAAAATTATGTAACCTCCTTTTTCTCGCCAATCAGTTGTGCCCTATCTAGGTGGCCCGATACTTCCTAGATGGCCACCGGGAAGGATCGATAGGCTACTTGGCATACCACTCCAGCCGCCGAAATCCCAAACGTTACCAGCGAAAGTCTGCTCCAGCTCCGCTGTGGGACCTCAGATGACGTCAGCTCTTTCAGGTGGCCTCCAATAGGTTCGCGTCACATGCGGGGCAGGGCAATCTACACTGTGCGCTACAGAGGGGGCGGAGCTATAGACGCACAAGCCGGCCGCCGAGCGACAGGAAGAAGATGGCTTCGCGCATGTGGAGGACAGAGCAGGCAGCCATCGGTGGAGCCCGCCGCCCGGCCTGGAGAAGTAAGTCGTCTGGGGCTCCGGGGGTGGGAAACCGAAGGAGTGACTGGGACACACTTCCCCAAGCTCCCGTCTTCCCCTAGCACGGCATGCATGGCCTGCAGACTGCAGACCCTATGCACACCATCACACTAGGTGTACGGAGGGTGGGGAGGAGGAGGCCGAGGCTTGGGGGTGGGGAGGGGTGTCCGTGATCGCGGAGGTCGTGGGTTTACTGTAAAGGAGGTCGCAGCAGGGGGGGGGGGGTTGTAAAGGGGCTGGGGTCGCGGGGGGGGGGGCCAGGTTGTGCAGGGGGTGCAAAGGGGGCCAGCACCGGGGTAGCAGGTGGGGGGGGGGGGAAGGGGGCCAGAGTCGCAGGAGAGGAAAGAGGACCGGGGTTGTAGAGGAGGGGTGGCGGAAAGGGAACCCGGGTTGCTTGGGTGGTGGAAAGGGGGCCGAGGTTGCGGGGGATGGTGGAAAGGGGGTCGGGGGAGAGGGGTTGGAAAAGGGACGCAATGGGGGGGCCAGAGCCCGTGCTGCAGGTGGATCGCGCAAAGCGGGAACGCTGCTGCAGACGAAGTCGCGGGTACTGCTAGTGTATCATACTTCATCAATTTGTCACCAGTCGCGTCGCCCCATAAAATTCTTTATTTTATGACATTTACAAACTTCTCCCCAATAAATGCGAATGTATTTTTTATGATTTTTCCACTGCCCCTTGTAAATCCGGCATCAGCCCTATTGAATCGTGACTTTTTGCTGCAGGTTTGGTTATAGCCATGACAAATCTGCAACAAAATCCACATGTAACGTGTGAATTCGGCAACAGATGTTCATGATGTCGATTTATAAAAATCTTACAGATTCATCACAATTACGAAAATTGCACCAAAAAAAAAAAAAAAAGAAATAAAATCACATAAACACAGGCTAGCTTAAGGCTGTATTCACACGCTGCAAATTTGTTCAGATTTCTTTTTTCTGTTTGTTGCAATTTCTCAGCAAAATAATGCAACATAAGACAAGTGTGAACGTAGCCTAACAGGGATTACTTACTGATGACATACACAACAGCAGACAAACACCTGTCCAGGATCTGCTCTGCATCTGTGATATAGGATTAGATCAAGGACCCGTCGTGACGTCACTGATCTGTGATGATGTCATGGTCATGTGATCAGTACAGGAGAGGGTGGAGCTTAGCAGAGCAGTATATAATAGGTTGTGTGTAAAGGACCTGTGATGATGTCACGTGACGAGTCACTGGAGGGGAAGGAGTTCAGCTGTGGAGGAGAGGCTTCAGCTGTCACACCGCCATACCCAGGGCTTAGATACGTGTGAGGCGCAGAACCCCTGACCACCGACAGCTGCTTTCGGACTATTAGGCCAAGTGTACACGTGATGAATGACACAACAAGATCACAATGTCAGGGTGCAGAATCCACGACTACACATACGTGAACCTCAGCAGGGCGCAGAATTTAGTTTTATTGTTTTCTTCAACTGCATTTTTTTCAAATAAATTTTGTTTTTTTCCAAATTTGTAAAGTAAACAAAAAAAACATTCACTATAGAAAAGTACGGTAAAGTTATCGAGCAGATGAGTAACAACTAAGAGAGCGACCGACAGGGAAGATGGCGGGAAGGAACCGTAAGGAAGTCCATGTCCAGGAGGCAGCGAGAAGATGGAGATTGTCAGGTGGACGTGACCTGGTACAGGGTTTGCATTTGGACTACGTGCAAAATGGAGTTGGTTACATGGCTGTTGGTACTGGGGGCTCAGAAGGGGAGGCAAGGGAACAGTGAGGGGTAGTTCTTTGGATGGTAGGTGTCAGTGTCATGGAGGGCACTAGGTGTGGGGTAATTTAAGATACAGCAGGTGAAGGACAATTTATACATCACAGGATAAAGCAAAACCCACCCACCGATCCCTTAACGTAAGTTGTAATGTTGTATTTTGTAAGGTGGGATTGCGGCACTTTGCACACATGGGGGCGGTATGTATGGTGTAACTCCCGACCTTCAAAGGCCTGAAAGAGGGATAAGATGTACAGCGCACTATGCACACCATGGCAAATGTAGCTCTGGCCACTTCCAATTTGACTCTGCAGATTCCCATTAATAAAACTGATATGGTATGTCCCACATTATAATGTCCCCCACAAATTGCTCCTACAGTAAAGTCACCATCCAGCCACCACCATAATGTCCCCCTCCAGCTGACTCTATAGTATAATGTCCCCCTCCAGCTGACTCTATAGTATAATGCCCCCCTCCAGCTGACTCTATAGTATATTGTCCTACTCCAGCTGACTCTATAGTATAATGTCCCCCTCCAGCTGACTCTATAGTATAATGTCCCCCTCCAGCTGACTCTATAGTATAATGCCCCCCTCCAGCTGACTCTATAGTATAATGTTTCCCCCAGCTGACTCTATAGTATAATGTCCCCCTCCAGCTGACTCTATAGTATAATGTCCCCCTCCAGCTGACTCTATAGTATAATGCCCCCCTCCAGCTGACTCTATAGTATATTGTCCTACTCCAGCTGACTCTATAGTATAATGTCCCCCTCCAGCTGACTCTATAGTATAATGTCCCCCTCCAGCTGACTCTATAGTATAATGCCCCCCTCCAGCTGACTCTATAGTATAATGTTTCCCCCAGCTGACTCTATAGTATAATGCCCCCCTCCAGCTGACTCTATAGTATAATGTCCCCCTCCAGCTGACTCTATAGTATAATGTCCCCCTCCAGCTGACTCTATAGTATAATGCCCCCCTCCAGCTGACTCTATAGTATAATGCCCCCCTCCAGCTGACTCTATAGTATAATGCCCCCCTCCAGCTGACTCTATAGTATAATGTTCCCCCAGCTGACTCTATAGTATAATGTCCTCCTCCAGCTGACTCTATAGTATAATGTCCCCTTCCAGCTGACTCTATAGTATAATGTCCCCTCCAACTGACTCTATAGTATAATGCCCCCCTCCAGCTGCTTCCACAGTATTACGTCCCTCTTCTGGTTGCTCACAGTGTCAAACAAAAATAAAAAACACTATTACTCTCCTCGCCCCATTTCCCTGCTGTTATTCTGTTTACGGTCCAGAGTTGTCAGGGAGCTGCCGATGCAATGTAAGTGACATCACCATGTTGTACCTACAGCTCCTAGAGCAGAGACAGCAGTAACATGGAGATACAAGGAGCAAATGGCTCCTGCTTCATCATTGTCTGCAACTCATCTGTGTCCTCTGGATACAGATGAGTTGAAGCTGGGACATACCAACTGGTACTGTCCTGTTGAATCCAGGATGGTTGGGTGGTATGTGCATGGGCAACAGCAAGATAACCATACACTTCACAGCAGGGTTTTTCATCTGTTGAAAAGCACAAGATACATGGCTGCTCCCATGTTCAGACATACACTCACCGGCCACTTTATTAGGTACACCATGCTAGTAACAGGTTGGACCCCCTTTTGCCTTCAGAACTGCCTCAATTCTTCGTGGCATAGATTCAACAAGGTGCTGGAAGCATTCCTCAGAGATTTTGGTCCATATTGACATGATGGCATCACACAGTTGCCGCAGATTTGTCGGCTGCACATCCATGATGCGAATCTCCCGTTCCACCACATCCCAAAGATGCTCCTCTATTGGATTGAGATCTGGTGACTGTGGAGGCCATTGGAGTACAGTGAACTCATTGTCATGTTCAAGAAACCAGTCTGAGATGATTCCAGCTTTATGACATGGCATTGCATTATCCTGCTGAAAGTAGCCATCAGATGTTGGGGACATTGTGGTCATAAAGGGATGGACATGGTCAGCAACAATACTCAGGTAGGCTTTGGCGTTGCAACGATGCTCAATTGGTACCAAGGGGCCCAAAGAGTGCCAAGAAAATATTCCCCACACCATGACACCACCACCACCAGCCTGAACCGTTACCGATACAAGGCAGGATGGATCCATGCTTTCATGTTGTTGACGCCAAATTCTGACCCTACCATCCGAATGTCGCAGCAGAAATCGAGACTCATCAGACCAGGCAACGTTTTTCCAATCTTCAATTGTCCAATTTCGATGAGCTTGTGCAAATTGTAGCCTCAGTTTCCTGTTCTTAGCTGAAAGGAGTGGCACCCGGTGTGGTCTTCTGCTGCTGTAGCCCATCTGTAGCCTCAAAGTTGGACGTACTGTGCGGCGTTCAGAGATGCTCTTCTGGCTACCTTGGTTGTAACGGGTGGCTATTTGAGTCACTGTTGCCTTTCTATCAGCTCAAACCAGTCTGGCCATTCTCCTCTGACCTCTGGCATCAACAACGCATTTCCGCCCCCCACAGAACTGCCGCTCACTGGATGTTTTTTCTTTTTCAGACCATTCTCTGTAAAAAAAGATGCGGGTCCGCAACACTGAGGTACGTATAAAATAAGTTTTATTCCATCAGATTAAAAATAGGTCGGAGTGACCATCCAGACAGAGCGCTGGTTACATAGACAAGTGCAAAAAGACTAGAAAAAGTGAAGAAACAACATGCTGCCACAGGTCTGACGCGTTTCGGGGTTAAATATGCCCCTTAATCATAGCCCTACCAGTCAGTATTCATTCCAAGTATAAATAGCTACAGAGTCATACATAGCTCACCACCCACTTCAATCTTATTGGATCTAAGTTCAATTATATGCAATAATACACACCTGATGCTATACATCGCGTCCTATTCAAAGATGCAAGATTTGTCTAGGACAATAAAGATTTGTTCAAACTTTAACTATTGCCGATATGTTGTATATACATATTCTTAACAAAATATAATGTTCTTAATCGAATGTTAGTATTTAAAACCGATACACTAAAGTAATGCTACTGAAATACTAGATCGCAGAACTAATGTACCAGTATCATCTCATGCCGTTGCACAGTCACGTGTCGCACAATCTTACCATATTTTTATATGGTCACGTGACCCGCCATATCCAATCAGAAGCGTCACGTGACCACAACTGTCCAATAAGGATTGGATGTTTTATTAATCATGTATACCAGCAAGATACCATGTAAAGTACAAATCCACACGAACCGACCCCCATCTACCACTAAACAGTGGACGAAGAGGAGCAGGTAAGTGGAATTAATGGTTTAGTTGTTAAAACCAATATGTGATAATGTATAGCCTCAACCTAAAGAAAACTGTTAGTACGTTGACAAAATGTTAAGCGCAATGTCATGTCAATATCCCAAAACTATTTCACCGACTATACGGGTTAGAGATGTATAAATACTCCACAAATGTTGTAAAAACAACCATATGAAACCAAATGTGAAATAGGTGAATATCGATGATGGCTAGTGGGTATTATCGCACCCTTTAAACCGCATGTAAACCGCAAGGGATCTGAACTAACACCAAGATCTTAAAACATATTTAAAAGAAACAAAACAGAAAAGGAATTATGGCTCTGAAAGTATTACCGATATGTACTTAGAAATCAATAAATTAAAGCAAGGTCCGTTTTGATGTTCATCCCAAAAGGGAAACGGCATCCAAACCTGAGTATCCAAAGAGCCTCTTTTTTGAGTAGTATTTTTTTCCTATTACCACCCCTAGGGTTCTCAGGTATTCGTTCTATACCCCAAAATTGTAGAGATTTGACGGAGCCTTTATGTACTCTGGCAAAATGCCTTGAGGCCCCTGATATATTATCAGAATCCAATTTTTTACAATCTCTGACATGCTCTAACAGTCTAACTTTTACCGGACGTGATATACTGCCAACATAGTCTAAATTACAATCTAGACATTTAATACAATATATCAAATAGTCAGAGTTGCAGTCCATAACAGATTTATAACGGACTTGAAAATCAGTGACAAAACTACAGAGGGTTTTTGTGTTCGTCGTGTACTGACAACTCCTACATTTTAAATGCCCACACTTGAAAAAACCATAGTCTGAGGTGGGTGTAATATGTTCAGGGGAAATAACATCCAAGAAACTGGGTGACAGTTCGTTACCCAATGTTATACCCCTCCTAGGAACAAAATGTACTTCAGACTTTAGTATATTTTTGACTATCGGGTCTGTTTCTAAAATGGCTAAATTTTTTTGAATGATTCTCCTAATTTCACCAAATTCAGGACTGAATTTTGTTGAAAAAGTAATAGGCGTAACGTCAGTATCAACCCTAGTTTTTTGAGAAAACAAACTGTTAGAGCATGTCAGAGATTGTAAAAAATTGGATTCTGATAATATATCAGGGGCCTCAAGGCATTTTGCCAGAGTACATAAAGGCTCCGTCTAGAGATGAGCGAGTACTGTTCGGATCAGCCGATCCGAACAGCACGCACGCATTGAAATGAATGGACGTAGCCGGCACGCGAGGGGTTAAGCGGCTGGCGGGCGTCAAAGCGGAAGTACCAGGTGCATCCATTCATTTCAATGCGTGCGTGCTGTTCGGATCGGCTGATCCGAACAGTACTCGCTCATCTCTAGCTCCGTCAAATCTCTACAATTTTGGGGTATAGAACGAATACCTGAGAACCCTAGGGGTGGTAATAGGAAAAAAATACTACTCAAAAAAGAGGCTCTTTGGATACTCAGGTTTGGATGCCGTTTCCCTTTTGGGATGAACATCAAAACGGACCTTGCTTTAATTTATTGATTTCTAAGTACATATCGGTAATACTTTCAGAGCCATAATTCCTTTTCTGTTTTGTTTCTTTTAAATATGTTTTAAGATCTTGGTGTTAGTTCAGATCCCTTGCGGTTTACATGCGGTTTAAAGGGTGCGATAATACCCACTAGCCATCATCGATATTCACCTATTTCACATTTGGTTTCATATGGTTGTTTTTACAACATTTGTGGAGTATTTATACATCTCTAACCCGTATAGTCGGTGAAATAGTTTTGGGATATTGACATGACATTGCGCTTAACATTTTGTCAACGTACTAACAGTTTTCTTTAGGTTGAGGCTATACATTATCACATATTGGTTTTAACAACTAAACCATTAATTCCACTTACCTGCTCCTCTTCGTCCACTGTTTAGTGGTAGATGGGGGTCGGTTCGTGTGGATTTGTACTTTACATGGTATCTTGCTGGTATACATGATTAATAAAACATCCAATCCTTATTGGACAGTTGTGGTCACGTGACGCTTCTGATTGGATATGGCGGGTCACGTGACCATATAAAAATATGGTAAGATTGTGCGACACGTGACTGTGCAACGGCATGAGATGATACTGGTACATTAGTTCTGCGATCTAGTATTTCAGTAGCATTACTTTAGTGTATCGGTTTTAAATACTAACATTCGATTAAGAACATTATATTTTGTTAAGAATATGTATATACAACATATCGGCAATAGTTAAAGTTTGAACAAATCTTTATTGTCCTAGACAAATCTTGCATCTTTGAATAGGACGCGATGTATAGCATCAGGTGTGTATTATTGCATATAATTGAACTTAGATCCAATAAGATTGAAGTGGGTGGTGAGCTATGTATGACTCTGTAGCTATTTATACTTGGAATGAATACTGACTGGTAGGGCTATGATTAAGGGGCATATTTAACCCCGAAACGCGTCAGACCTGTGGCAGCATGTTGTTTCTTCACTTTTTCTAGTCTTTTTGCACTTGTCTATGTAACCAGCGCTCTGTCTGGATGGTCACTCCGACCTATTTTTAATCTGATGGAATAAAACTTATTTTATACGTACCTCAGTGTTGCGGACCCGCATCTTTTTTGTATGTCATTGGAAACACTGCTCCGTGGAGTCGGGAGGAAGGGTTGTGCACCTAGGCAACGTTATATGGACTTAACGGATATTTCTTCTGAAGGGTGAGCTTACCTTGACAATTTTTTGTTTTGCATTCTCTGTAAACCCTAGAGATGGTTGTGCGTGAAAATCCCAGTAGATCAGCAGTTTCTGAAATACTCAGACCAGCCCTTCTGGCACCAACAACCATGCCACGTTCAAAGGCACTCAAATCACCTTTCTTCCCCATACTGATGCTCGGTTTGAACTGCAGGAGATTGTCTTGACCATGTCTACATGCCGAAATGCACTGAGTTGCCGCCATGTGATTGGCTGATTAGAAATTAAGTGTTAACGAGCAGTTGGACAGGTGTACCTAATAAAGTGGCCGGTGAGTGTACATGGGCAACCAAGAAAGTTGATCAGGGTGTACAGTGCCTGCTTGGGGGGGAGGGGTTAATGAAGGTGCATTGTTGGCTCCTAGTCTGTGGACGGGCTAGTGGGCAGTTGTGCCCAGGCCCACAGTCTGAAGTGCCACAATCAGTATGGTGTGGTTAAAGAATGGCTAAAATTACACACAAAAAAAATTGCCACCATACTGTCCTTATAGAACTGTGTATAAACAGTGATCCCAAAACATGGGGGGCACCTCTCCACAAAACGGCCCAGAGGGTGAAATCCCTTAAAGGGATTGTCCAGGATATATTGTTTTTAACAAGAAGGTCAGGGAAGGTGAAGGAAAAAAAAAAACCCTACCTATACTCGGTCCACTCCTGGGGTCTTGTTCCAGTGGAAGTACTCACTGCACGTAACTCTAAGGACAATCAGGTGCCTCAGGAAAGAACACAGGACGTCACAGGTGATGTATGCGAGTGACATCCTGTTTCCTTTCCCTAGGATACTGATTGTCCTTAATGGTTACGTGCAGCGAGGACTTCCACGGGAAGAAGCACCATTAGGTCCAAATTTCCCCGATGTTGAGTACAAAAAATACAAAAATCGTAAGGAAAACCAAAACGAAAACCGGAGAGGTCTTCAACTTACTGTAAATTGAAAGAACAGAAGACAGAACAGAAGACAATCTCTTTTCAGGGAAGAACATAAGAAGGACATCTTCCAAGATGACTAGATCAAGCTAGATTAAAGTTGACTTCATTTTATTAGACTTTGCCAAGAGTGTACAACTAAGAATGTGTCCACCTTGACAACACCTGTCCTAACTTTTTTAGGTGGAGCCCAATTGTACGTCAGGACTACAGGGAAAAATCATGGTCATGGTAAGTAAAAAGTTGTATCAACGTTCCTGATCTGAGTCCTTCAGAACCTTTATAGATACCTAAGAGTCTGGAAAGAGAAGATGGCCAAACATCTGCACGTCAGTCATTCCACTGTCCATCTACAAATGGAGATTTCCTTTCTCTGGTGGTTTCTTCATACTGGACTTGAGGGTTTCCCGGGTCATATGATTGCAACCAGCCACACCTCCTCTACCGTTTTCACCGCTAGTTACCTGTACTATGACTGGTTGATGCCATATCAAAAGTCATTACCTGTTAAATCAGGAGAGGAAGGAGGAAGTGGAATGGCCCAAGGGACTGGTTTCGATCCTATGACCTGGGGTCAGAACCAGAATGGAACCGCCAAGTCCAGCATGAAGAGACCCAACAAAGCAAGGAAGTATACTTAATTCCCCTAACAACTCCTCACAGGTGGGGGGACTCCCAAAAGACTCCCTTTAAACCAGGCTTCCATCGCATGGTACCAATTCAGCTCTACTCTCTCCAACTCAACCCTGTTTTGGACCTTAGGGCGGGTTCACACGGAGTATTGTGGCTCGTCATTTGGTACGTACACGCTGCGGGATCTTTTGCGGGCCGTATACGCTCCCATTGTTTTCAATGGGAGCCGGTACCGTACACGCGGCGCTATTTTGCGGCCGCCGCAAAATCACGGCTGCAAAATAGCGTTGCGTGTACGGTACCGGCTCCCATTGAAAACAATGGGAGCGTATACGGCCCGCAAAAGATCCCGCAGCGTGTACGTACCAAATGACGAGCCACAATACTCCGTGTGAACCCGGCCTTATAGTGCCACTTTGGCTATTTGGCACCTCGACTGATGCCATTTTGATCAATTGGAAAAATGTATATACTGTCTATGGCAAAGATAGTCAGTGTACAGATCAACCCTGGACCAAGGCCTACATCCTCTCCATATGGTATAATGCTATATTAGTGCACAGTATAAAGCATCTTAGCGACCCCCCTACTCCATCTATTGTCAGTGGACCTTTACTAAACGTAGTTGTGGCTTGTTTTTATGTGAATTCCCTGATTTTTCACGTAGAGGACATCAAAATTACTTTGCTCCAGTGTGAATTCTCTTGTGCTCCCCAAGATAAACTTTAGTTAAAAGAAAAAAAAAACAGACAGTTCCCACATTCAGTTCATAAAACCAGCTTCTTTACTGTGTGAATTCTTTCATGTTTAACAAGTTTTGATTTATCTCTGAAACATTTCCCACATTCGAGACATGAATATGGCTTCTCACCCGTGTGAATTCTCTCATGGTTTACAAGATACGATTTTTTCGTAAAGGTTTTCCAGCATACTGAACATACAAATGGCCTCTCCCCGGTGTGAATTTTCACATGATAAATAAGATTGGAATTATTTGTAAAACTTTTCCCGCATTCTGAACATGAATATGGCTTCTCTCCTGTGTGAATTCTCTGATGTTCCCTAAGCTTGAATTTAGGAATATAACATTTCTCGCACTCCGAACACGAAAACTGCTTCTCTTTAGTGTGAATCCTTTCATGTGTAACAAGAGTAGATTTCATCTTAAAACGTTTCCCACATACTGAACACGAATGCGGCCTCTCCCTTGTGTGAATTCTCTCATGTCCAACAAGATCTGATTTTGCCGTAAAGGATTTGCCGCATTCTAAACAAGAATGTGGCCTCTCACCTGTGTGAATTCTCTGATGTTTAACCAGAACAGATTTCAGCCTAAAACATCTCCCACATTCTGAACATGAATATGGCTTCTCTCCTGTGTGAATCTCCTCATGTTTAAGGAGAACGGATTTCAACTTAAAAGATCTACCACATTTTGAACACACAAATGGCCTCTCCCCTGTGTGAATTCTCTCATGTTTCACCAGATTTGATTTTGTTATAAAACATTTCCCACATTCTGAACACGAATACGGCCTCTCCCCTGTGTGAATTCTCGCATGGGCAGCAAGATTTGATTTCTTTAGAAAACATTTCCCACATTCTGAACAAGCGTGTGGCTGCTCTCCTGTGTGAATTTTTTGATGTTGGACCATAACTGACTTCAGCCTAAAACATTTCCCACATTCTGGACATGAATATGGCTTCTCTCCCGTGTGAATCTTCTGATGTTTTAGAAGAACCGATTTTAATATGAAGCATCTCCCACATTTTGAACACAAATATGGCTTCTCTCCAGCGTGAGTTCTCTCATGTTTACCCAGATTTGATTTTGAGATAAAACTTTTCCCACATTCTGAACATGAATATGGCTTCTCCCCCGTGTGACTTCTCTCATGTTGATCAAGGCCTGATTTGTAAGGAAAGCATTTCCCACATTGTGAACAACGGTGCGGATTCCTAACCATGTGAATTTTTCTGTGGGCAAAAAGAGCTGATTTTTTTTTAAACTGTTTTCCACATTCACCACATTGAAACTTTTTAACCCCTTTACGACTGAAACCCTCACTTGTGGTAACAGTCCAAGACTGGTTAGAAGGGTCTTCGAGACTAGGGGGATTAAATGACAGATCTATACTGTCAAATCCTGGATGTTCTCCTGAAGAAAACTGCAAGGTACCCTCATCTTCTACTTTATAGTTTATAACTTCATCTGCATTATGACTTATGATCTCTTCATCTTCTTCTTTATAGTTTATATCTTCTTCTTCTACTTTACAGTATATATCTTCATCTACTTTATGACTTAAGATCTCTTCATCTTCTTCTTTATAGAATATATCTTCATCTGTTTTATGACTTATCATCCTCTACTTTACGACTTAAGATATCATCATCTTCAACTTTACAGTATATAACTTCATCTGCTTTATGCCTCCTGACATCTTCATCTTCTCCTTCCTCATTTCGCAATAGTCTTTCCTCAGAATTCTTACTGAAATTCTCTGTTAGGAATAAAAAAAACTATTTTGTGGTTTTATTTTTAAGACAAAGTTGAGAATTGTATAATATTCCTTTTAGGCTGAATACACACCTGCTGTTTTTGATGCAGTTTGAAGTGCATTTTTTTTTTCATTCCATTTGAAACCACTTGTGACTTTAGACAAGAAACTACCTCAAAATGTGCAGGTGTGAACCGTTCCCTATAAAAGCTTAGTATTACACTTTAAAGGATTTCTACCATTAAAACCTCCTTTTTGTGGATAAGATGTCGGAATAGCCTTTAGAAAGGTTATTCATCTCTTACCTTTAGTTGTGATCTCCGCCGCGCCGTTCCTTAGAAATACCAGTTTTTACCGGTATGCAAATTAGTTCTCTCACAGCGATGGGGCTCCAGCGCTGAAAATGCGATGGGGGCGTCCCCGCTGCAGCTCGAGAACACGATCCTACGACGCCTCTATCTTCGGCTGCATCACCTCCTGCGTCACCTCCGACGCCTGCGCAGTTGGCTCTGCCAGTGAGACACCAGCAGAGCTGAGTGCGAATGCCGGCCGGCAACCATTTTTGGGAGGCCGCTCCTGCATTGAACTACAAGAGCAAGAGCGGCCTCCCAAAAATGGCCGCCGGCCGACATGCGCAGTCGGCTCTACTAGTGTCTCACTGGCAAAGCCAACAGCACAGGCGTCGGAGGTGACGCAGGAGGAAGACGACAGAGAAGGGGAAGATCCAGCCGAAGATAGAGGCGTCGCAGGATCGTGTTCTCGAGCAGCAGTGGGCCCGCCCCATAGCTGCCAGAGAACTCATTTACATACCGGTAAAAAACAGTATTTCTAAGGAACGTCGCGGCGGAGATCACATCTAAAGGTAAGAGACGAATAGCCTTTCTAAAGGCTACTCCGACATCTTATCCAGAAAAAAAGAGGTTTTAATGGTAGAATCCCTTTAAAGTGAAGACCACATGCTGTAAGTTCACTGTGGTGTGTCAGTAACGGACATGTTTCTGTTGTAGGTTTCACTGGGCAGATTCCAGTGCGGCTAGCCTGATGATTCCTCTATAGCTAAGGACTCGCAGCGTGTGGCCTTAAAGGACCTGTCGAGTTAATATGCCGTCCTATGTAAGGGTAGTATATTACAGTTATAGGTTGGTAGTACGAGGTGCTTGATCAAATTGAGATCTGTGGCATTTGGAGTCCACGGCAATTCCTTTGATCTCGTTGTCATATTCCTCAAACCATTCATAGAAACTTTTTGCAGTGTTGCAGGGGGAACATCCTGCTGTCAGAGGCCACTGCCATGAAGGGGGGGTCCTTAGTTTGCTATTTTAGGTAAGTGGTACGTATCACAGTAACATCCACCTGGACACAAAGTTCCCAGAAGACCATTCTCTCCTTACCTGGTGATGTATGAGGTTGGTGGTCCTCCACCATGAAGTCTTTGTACAGATCCTTGTGTCCTTCTAAATATTCCCACTCCTCCATGGAGAAATAGACAGTGATGTCCTGACACCTTATAGGAACCTGACAACACAAAAATATCATCATCAACCAGACCACTCCAGTAGGGATACTATGTAATTTCCCATCATTCCCAACAGGGTCACCTCTCCAGTCAGCAGCCCAGCGATCTTGTTGGTCAGCTCTAGGATCTTCTGGTCATGTATCCGGGAACGAGGTGGAGGCAACAAGATGAGGCTCTGGCTCCTGCTCCATCCTCCTGACTCATACATACGCCTCTTGGGAGTTGGACAGTGACCCGATGTCTTCTTCACTACAGTGTAATCCTGTGTATGGAAAGAGACACTTAAGGCCGCCATAAAAATAAAGAAAAGTCTTCGGAACCTGCTGATTTTGTCAGGAATGACCAACTATCTAATGTGTATTGGGGCTTCCCGACTCTTCCCCAACAGTTTCACTTACCGACTCCACAGCCCTGGTTGTACTTTCTTTGGAAGGTCATAGAGCTGTTATTTAAGATGCTGGAATGGATCCTGTCACCTCCAATTATATATTTTCCCTTCCTTATGTCGATATGTTAAATAAAACAGATCATAAAAGATATAATAAGGACCATAGAAATATAAAGTAGGTCACCTCTCCGGTCAGCAGGTAGATGATCTCCAAGGTGAGGGATAATATCCTTTCGTTAATCTCACTCCTGTCCTTGTCCATCCTTGGTGAATCATCTGAAAGAATCATTTGGAATGAGAATTTAAAAAAAAAACTGGATCAACTGGAGGGACTTAGTGAGGCTGACACTGCAGGCTGTAAATCATACAGAGGACATCAGTATATGAGAAATACATGAAGGAGAAGGAACCTATCTATAATACATAGTGTATGACACTGTCAGGGCTCCTAGGTACCTATCTGTAATACATAGTGTATGACACTGTCAGGGCACCTAGGAACCTATCTATAATGCATAGTGTATGACACTGTCAGGGCTCCTAGGAACCTATCTATAATGCATAGTGTATGACACTGTCAGGGCTCCTAGGAACCTATCTATAATACATAGTGTATGACACTGTCAGGGCTCCTAGGAACCTATTTATAATACATAGTGTATGACACTGTCAGGGCTCCTAGGAACCTATCTATAATACATAGTGTATGACACTGTCAGGGCTCCTAGGAACCTATCTATAATGCATTGTGTATGACACTGTCAGGGCTCTTAGGTACCTATCTATAATGCATAGTGTATGACACTGTCAGGGCTCCTAGGAACCTATCTATAATGCATAGTGTATGACACTGTCAGGGCTCCTAGGAACCTATCTATAATGCATAGTGTATGACACTGTCAGGGCTCCTAGGAACCTATCTATAATGCATAGTGTATGACACTGTCAGGGCTCCTAGGGACCTATCTATAATACATAGTGTATGACACTGTCAGGGCTCCTAGGAACCTATCTATAATACATAGTGTATGACACTGTCAGGGCTCCTAGGAACCTATCTATAATACATAGTGTATAACACTGTCAGGGCTCCTAGGAACCTATCTATAATACATAGTGTATGACACTGTCAGGGCTCCTAGGAACCTATCTATAATACATAGTGTATGACACTGTCAGGGCTCCTAGGAACCTATCTATAATGCATAGTGTATAACACTGTCAGGACTAGGAACCTATCTATAATACGTAGTGTATAATACTGTCAGGGCTCCTAGGAACCTATCTATAATACATAGTGTATGACACTGTCAGGGCTCCTAGGAACCTATCTATAATACATAGTGTATAATACTGTCAGGGCTCCTAGGAACCTATCTATAATGCATAGTGTATAACACTGTCAGGACTCCTAGGAACCTATCTATAATACATAGTGTATGACACTGTCAGGGCTCCTAGGAACCTATCTATAATGCATAGTGTATAACACTGTCAGGACTAGGAACCTATCTATAATACATAGTGTATGACACTGTCAGGGCTCCTAGGAAACTATCTATAATACATAATATATAACACTGTCAGGGCTCCTAGGAACCTATCTATAATACTGTTAAATATTATATATTTACAATATTCTCTAGCAGACATGGGGTTAACACTCTACTGACATCATAGTCTTATATTCTTGGAACATGGGTGCGGTTAGAGTACACTATTTTAGAAATCTCCTTACATAGCTACAAGATGGAAGGTAACACCCACTCTCATGAATATAAATGAGTAAGAGATACACATGTCTGGGTCTGTCTTTGGGAAGACCAGGGGAAGACCAGGAGGTCTGTCTTTGGGAACACCAGGGTGGGTGGTCCAGGCAGATGGACATCCATGGACGTCGTAACCAGCCCAAGTCCACCAACCAGATGACAAGCATGAACCAAGCTGTAACTACAAGATATCCAGATGATTTAACTTCTCTGAAGATGTAAGCTATTGACAATTGACTGATATTTGTGTTATTTGGACATTTTCCCTGTTCCTGTGTTTTCCTTCAAGATATTAATAAACCTCTACACTGATTTATAACAAGCTGACTTCTTCCTATCGTGGACAAGGCCAGGTCCGGATATTTAACAGTGGACACAAGTCTCACCGGCAAATACAAGATATTTAACAGTGGCGAGCCCAGCACGGTCGTTTTTTTCCTGTTTTTCTCGTTCCGTTGACTTGCAATTAAGGGGGAGGAGAGGAGTATTTTGCAAGTTGTATGAATTGCAAGATTCAGGAAGACTTCGAAAAGAAACCTATATTGGTGAGATACAGATGACTGTTGTGTGACTGTTATATGATACGGAAGCCTGTGTGAGGAAAGCCTGTGAGGAAATACAGAAGGACCACAAGTGCCAGACGTACTGAGACGTTCTGATGACAGGGACCAACTGTTCCAAGGATAAGCTGAAGGTGAAGCTTTCTACAGTGGTGAGTAAAGATTTTACTTTTAAAGTATGGAAAAATTTGAGTCATTGTCTAAAAAGTGTAACGTTGAGTTTAAAATTGTGTCTAGTGACAATTTAGCGAGTATATGGCAAGATTTGTATACACAATGTGAGCAGGCAAATTCTAAGATTGAAAATAGAATTTGTTCTACAAAAGAGAAGCAGGTATTTAGGAATATAGCTTCTTTGGTAAAGATTTTTAATGACATGGTAACAGAAAAGAAATTAAGTAATAGTATGTTCAGACAGATAATGAGAAATCTCAATATGTTGACAAAGAGCACCACGTGGCATTAATGGCCATAGATGGTGAGGAACAAATGATACAAGAAACTAAATTGAAATTAAAATCTCAGGAATATTTGATCAATCTGAGTAAAGCCATTCCCACATATGATGTAAAGATCCATGTGTGTAGAAACTCAGAAATTTTTGAAAGCCATGCAGAGATATTTGATCTAAATATTGAACAGAGAAATAAACTGTTTAAATTATGGCTTCCTATTGATTTTACAGAACGTTTGTCTGCAAAAATGTCTTATGATAACGAGTCAGATGAATGGTTAAAAGACAGTGATGTGGAGAGATTAAAGAAATTAATCTGGTGCACTAGAGGTGACAGCGTGCCAACATCTGACATACTGAATGAGATAAAGATTGGCAGAAAAGAATGTACATTTGCATTCATGTCTAAATTTGAAAGGACATACAAAACTGTCATTCAAAAGGTGAACTCTTCATCTATGGTGAAAAGTTTTGTTAAAAAGTTCAAATTCTTGGATGCAGTCACCCTTGCCAGTGCCTCAGATAAGAAGACTTTATTTGAAGCTGCTAGTTTATTGGACATGGCCAGAAGACATCAGAAACATATGTCAAATGCAAACCGAGTATGTCCAAAGCAAAAAGCAAAGCCTATTAAAAGGCATCTGTCAAATCCGGTTATAGTGTCCCCTATTTGTAGGAGGAAAGGTATTGGCCAAAGTGACAAAATCTATGAGAAACGTAGGAAATTACATGTTGCATATAAACCATATGCCATGCAGGAAAGTCCACAAATTGAAATTCCAGTATTAACTGAAATTAAAGAATTGCAGCCAACCAAATCTATTGATAGTCAAAAGATTGTATCTGGGAATGTACCAGTTGTCTCCAAAATGTCAGATCTTTTCAGTAACCCAATGGCATCTGACCTGTCTTATATTCTTAGGAAAAGGGCAAGCTTGGCATTCTCTCATGACCTGGCGAGGCTATTATGGATGGACGTGTTGACAGGAAGTTCATGGGTTTAACTTAAAAATATATATCTGAAAGGAGGTCAGGGGTCGAATTTAAAAGTATCTCTGAAGGAATGACTGTCTATTGAGATTTACTTATGTACTATTTGGCTATATAAAGAGAAATCCCTTTTATATGAGAAGTCCAATGATCAGGTATAATCCACATGATTATGTGATGATGTTCATAAATAATCCTAATTATGCTATTGTGAATAATACTATGGATCATAATCATAATATACACACACACAGGAGGAGAGTCTGATGTGTGGTGACAGATTTTTGTCATAGTCCACTCTCTAGATGCAGAGAGAGAAGGAGCATGTTATATACAGTATATGAATATATGACATGTATTTGAATATATGTACAATATATGAATATGATCAAATAGTATTAGGAGTCCATAAAGTTATTAAACTTTTCCATTGGTTAAAATCAATATTGTATTAATTTGGTTTTTGCTAAAGTTTATCTATTTTTCTCTTCAGATATAGATATATGGAAAAATGCAGAAGTTCAATCAGTGATGTCCATTCATTCATCATTCTTTCCTTATAGCCAAAAGAATGCATGGAGTGTCTAACTATTAATGAGTAAACAAATTATCGTGGTGTGACTAATAACAATGCATGATAAAGTGATATAAGTCCTAACTTACCTTAAGCATGTTTTTCAATAGTTTCATGTAAAGTCCATGTTTTTAGGATTTTCAAGTTATAATCCATTATGTATGAAGGCATGCAACTAGGCATGGAGCTCTTACTTACTGTGAGAATAAGTGTTCGTTCATGTGGTCAGTTGATTGACAGCAACACATTGTGACCTGTGACCCTGATGGGCTGGTCAGTATAAGTGTTATGTGTGTTATGTGTCCACTGGTGTATACAACAGATCTGTGACATCACAAATAGGCCTAAGAAAATCAGGATGCATCCAACAAGGAAAAAAGGAAAATATATCCAACAAAGAGACGTCTATTTTCTTTCTATTTTCTATTTCTTTGTATTTTCTATTTCTATTTTCTTTTTCTATTTCTTTCTATTTTTTATCTTATATGATCCTCTATATTAAATTGGGAAATTAGCAAATATATGTGAAATCCATTGAAAGGAACCTCATATGTTTATACCTACAGGAAAACCAAGTGTTTAAGTCACATGAGCTGAGAGAAAAGGTGACAGCTGCACTACAAAGCAAGGTTATTTTAGGTGAACATTCTGTAGGAAAAAGTAGCTTTTGAGAAGATACAGATAATCTTCAATATATTTGTTGAAACCTGACAAATAATAAAGGTTTATTGGGGTAATTGGATCATGGGATAATAAATATATTAGGTATGGTGGAAAATCTAGTTAGCTATAGCCAGTATTGTATTATTGTTTTATTGTATTATTATTGATTATGTATTCTTACATGTATGCACACACTTGCATACACTTACACACATCAACATCTACAAACATTGGGAAAACAAACATTGGGAAAACAAACATTGGGAAAACAAACATTGGGAAAACATAAGTGTCTTATATGCAAATAAGATAAGCTAATCATCTTCATGAAAGGAGAAGTATAATATCATCAAAGGATATGGGATATCAAGAGAGATAGTCTCTGGTTTATTCTTTAAACTTCTGATTATAGGATGTGACATATTTTGAAATGTTTATGTTTTATATACTTATTTCATATATATGGTATTCATATACAGCCAGTACACAAGAATATATACAGTTAAGTGTAAGACAGAGTCAAGTGTCTTAAGTCTTGTCTCTATTCTTGGTATTGGAGGTATCTGAAAGGTGAAAAAGGTCACAGGAGTCTGTGAAGAGACGAGGTGTTAAGAGGAAACTTTAGGCACATACGTTTTATGAATAAAGGGTTAATATTGTGTCTCAGATAAAGAACACAATGATATTTAATAAAGTAATGTTCAAAATAAAATTATTTCTTATTAAAAAAGGTAAATAAAGTGACTAAACTTTAGGAAAATGTATGATTAAGTATGATAACACATTCATATAGGAACATATGTTTAGTATAATTGGTGAAAAGTTCTAACTAAAGAATAAATATTGTGATTGTCTATAGAATGGTAATTAATAATCACATTATATGTCAAAGTCATGTTGCAATTTGTCATCACAAGTAAAGCACACATATATATTCATGCATATAGATATAAAGATATATGTTGATATATGATGTTTACATAGATAATTGTATCCAAAGTACTATTATCTGATTATCTGATAGTTTGATAAATGTATTGAATATCAATATTTTACAAGTCGAATATAAATATTGATACAATATAAAGAGAATTATTGGATATAAATGAATGATATGGTACACTGTGATATTATAGTTTAGTAAATTGCCTAATTTGGCTTGGTTATTAGGGAAAGAAAACTTATCTTCAATCAAGTCCAAGATTATGATAAAGTTTGATATCAAATGTTAATAAAAAGACTTTAACAGTTACAAGAAGAAGATGTGCGGGAAAAGACAAAATCTGAAGGTATGATGCTATATGCTTAAGCTTATGCCAAGGACTGTGTTTAAAAATTATTACTGGAGGTTGGAACCTTTGATCAGCTGATGATTGGACAGATATAAAGACGTCCTCATCAATGTTTGGTGGAATCTTCTCTATTTCAAGACTTCAAGTTGTTTGGTGAGCAAAAGGGTTGTGAATGATAAAACCCGAACACAGATATTGTGTATCCAAGAGACTGAGATTCCAGGACTGAACCTTACTGACAAGCAGCAGGGATGATGTCAGAATTCACACTTGCCTTGCTTTTGCAGTATTGCTCCAGAAGTGTCACATTGTTGTTCTACAGTGACAGGTGGTCAAGGTGATTACCAAAGGAAACTCCTCTACAGTCTATGTCTTGGTGAAGTGAAACATATGGACTTTGTTGTTATATCAATATCTTCATAATATGAACTTTAATGGACAACGTTATAATATCTGCACAACACGGAGGAAATCTAAAGGACTTTAAGTCAAGAACTACATTTGTGGTAAGCCTTCTATTATGATGGAAGAAGAGATGACCAGAAGACCAGACGATGAAAGAAGAGCCTTCATCAGGTGTAGGTTAGATAGTGGATCAAATTGTTTTCATCTTTGATCACAGTTTACCATAACATACCATAATATTTATTAATGACAAAATTTATTGCAAATTGATGAAATTATTGTTATATGGACAATTAATGAAAATTAAGTTCCAGTATTCAGCAAAGAAGAAAGAAGATATAATCTAATTGTATGAATATTGTTGTATGGTATATCTTGAGAGTTCAAACAGATATTTCACTCTCAAAAGGGGGAAATGTTAAATATTATATATTTACAATATTCTCTAGCAGACATGGGGTTAACACTCTACTGACATCATAGTCTTATATTCTTGGAACATGGGTGCGGTTAGAGTACACTATTTTAGAAATCTCCTTACATAGCTACAAGATGGAAGGTAACACCCACTCTCATGAATATAAATGAGTAAGAGATACACATGTCTGGGTCTGTCTTTGGGAAGACCAGGGGAAGACCAGGAGGTCTGTCTTTGGGAACACCAGGGTGGGTGGTCCAGGCAGATGGACATCCATGGACGTCGTAACCAGCCCAAGTCCACCAACCAGATGACAAGCATGAACCAAGCTGTAACTACAAGATATCCAGATGATTTAACTTCTCTGAAGATGTAAGCTATTGACAATTGACTGATATTTGTGTTATTTGGACATTTTCCCTGTTCCTGTGTTTTCCTTCAAGATATTAATAAACCTCTACACTGATTTATAACAAGCTGACTTCTTCCTATCGTGGACAAGGCCAGGTCCGGATATTTAACAGTGGACACAAGTCTCACCGGCAAATACAAGATATTTAACAAATACACAGTGTATAACACTGTCAGGGCTCCTAGGTACCTATCTATAATACATAGTGTATGACACTGTCAGGGCTCCTAGGAACCTATCTATAATACATAGTGTATGACACTGTCAGGGCTCCTAGGAACCTATCTATAATGCATAGTGTATAACACTGTCAGGACTAGGAACCTATCTATAATACATAGTGTATAATACTGTCAGGGCTCCTAGGAACCTATCCATAATACATAGTGTATGACACTGTCAGGGCTCCTAGGAACCTATCTATAATACATAGTGTATAACACTGTCAGGGCTCCTAGGAACCTATCTATAATACATAGTGTATAACACTGTCAGGGCTCCTAGGAACCTATCTATAATACATAGTGTATAATACTGTCAGGGCTCCTAGGAACCTATCTATAATACATAGTGTATGACACTGTCAGGGCTCCTAGGAACCTATCTATAATACATAGTGTATAACACTGTCAGGGCTCCTAGGAACCTATCTATAATGCATAGTGTATGACACTGTCAGGGCTCCTAGGTACCTATCTATAATGCATAGTGTATGACACTGTCAGGGCTCCTAGGAACCTATCTATAATACGTAGTGTATGACACTGTCAGGGCTCCTAGGAACCTATCTATAATACATAGTGTATGACACTGTCAGGGCTCCTAGGAACCTATCTATAATACACAGTGTATAACACTGTCAGGGCTCCTAGGTACCTATCTATAATACATAGTGTATGACACTTGTCAGGGCTCCTAGGAAACTATCTATAATACATAGTATATAACACTGTCAGGGCTCCTAGGAACCTATCTATAATACACAGTGTATAACACTGTCAGGGCTCCTAGGAACCTATCTATAATACACAGTGTATAACACTGTCAGGGCTCCTAGGTACCAATCTATAATACATATATGGTCTCCATGAGATGCAAACTGTATACGGTATGATCTCTGATCCTACTTTCCTTTTACCTCCCTTATATCTGATCCTCATTGTCCCTTTTGTTTTTCTGTCTCTTTGTCTATGTATACAGTTGACATTATCATTGGTGTTATCGCTTGTTCTGACCATTTCTCCCTTTTACTTTGGTTTGTATATGATGTTTTATTGTCTATGAATAAAATGTTTTGGTTTTTTTTAAAGTTCAATAAAAGTTACATATTTTTTTAAAAAATGATGTATTTTACAAAAACATGCATAAATCTCCCCAATTTATGCAAACTCAGTTTGAAGTTGAAGATTTTTCCTCTACAAATTTCCAGATCCATCATCATTCCTATTATATTATGGATTTTTGCAGCAGATTTCACCTACAGTAAAATTCACGGCAAAACGTGCAAGAAAATACGTTATGTAACACATCAGAACTTCTTGTCACAGTTTTGCAGTGTTTTACTAACAAGTTACAAATTTACTGAAATTATTTAAAAAAAAAAAAAAATGCACAAAAAAATCTCCTGTAAGCTTAAGGTTGTATTCACATGGTGCAGATTTGTTGCATTTTTTCTGCATTTCTGCAAATAAGTTGCAAAATAATGCAACTAAGGGCAAGTATGAATGTAGTCTACTAATGGATAATAAACACGTGAAGTATACATGTATGTATGTGTGTATATATGTATATAAAATAGGGAACCTTCTGCTTACTGACAATATACACAACACAATAGCAGCATAAATACCTGTCCAGGATCTGCTCTGCATCTGTTATACAGAAATAGTTCAAGGACCTGTGAACATGTAATGGTCATGTGATCATTACATGGGAGGGTGGAGCTTAGATGTACAGCGTATAAACATTTGTGGCTAAAGGACGTGAGCTGACGCCATATGGTGAGTCATATGAGGGGCGGCGCTGAGCAATAAAGAAAAGAACATTCATCTGCCACACACCAGGACTTATATCACATGAAACGCAGAACCTCTGACTACCGACAGCTGAACCTATCTATATAGCGGCGTAACTAGGAATGGGGGGCCCGTGGCGAACTTTTGACATGGCCCCGACCGACCCCTCCTACGCATTACTGCGCGTTCTATTATGTCCGTCCCTTAGTGGCCCCTCCAAACAGTATTATGTCCCATAGTGGCCCCTGCACACAGTATTATCCCCCATAGTGGCCCCTGCACACAGTATTATGTCCCATAGTGGCCCCTGCACACAGTATTATCCCCCATAGTGGCCCCTGCACACAGTATTATCCCCCATAGTGGCCCCTGCACACAGTATTATCCCCCATAGTGGCCCCTGCACACAGTATTATGTCCCATAGTGGCCCCTGCACACAGTATTATCCCCCATAGTGGCCCCTGCACACAGTATTATGTCCCATAGTGGCCCCTGCACACAGTATTATCCCCCATAGTGGCCCCTGCACACAGTATTATGCCCCATAGTGGCCCCTGCACACAGTATTATCCCCCATAGTGGCCCCTGCACACAGTATTATCCCCCATAGTGGCCCCTGCACACAGTATTATGTCCCATAGTGGCCCCTGCACACAGTATTATGTCCCATAGTGGCCCCTGCACACAGTATTATCCCCCATAGTGGCCTCTGCACACAGTATTATCCCCCATAGTGGCCCCTGCACACAGTATTATGTCCCCATAGTGGCCCCTGCACACAGTATTATCCCTCATAGTGGCCCCTGCACACAATATTATCCCCCATAGTGGCCCCTGCACACAGTATTATACCCCATAGTGGCCCCTGCACACAGTATTATGTCCCATAGTGGCCCCTGCACACAGTATTATCCCCCATAGTGGCCCCTGCACACAGTATTATGTCCCATAGTGGCCCCTGCACACGGTATTATGTCCCATAGTGGCCCCTGCACACAGTATTATGTCCCATAGTGGCCCCTGCACACAGTATTATGTCCCATAGTGGCCCCTGCACACAGTATTATCCCCCATAGTGGCCCCTGCACACAGTATTATGTCCCATAGTGGCCCCTGCACACAGTATTATGTCCCATAGTGGCCCCTGCACACAGTATTATCCCCCATAGTGGCCCCTGCACACAGTATTATGCCCCATAGTGGCCCCTGCACACAGTATTATCCCCCATAGTGGCCCCTGCACACAGTATTATCCCCCATAGTGGCCCCTGCACACAGTATTATGTCCCATAGTGGCCCCTGCACACAGTATTATGTCCCATAGTGGCCCCTGCACACAGTATTATCCCCCATAGTGGCCCCTGCACACAGTATTATGTCCCATAGTGGCCCCTGCACACAGTATTATCCCCCATAGTGGCCTCTGCACACAGTATTATCCCCCATAGTGGCCCCTGCACACAGTATTATGTCCCCATAGTGGCCCCTGCACACAGTATTATCCCTCATAGTGGCCCCTGCACACAATATTATCCCCCATAGTGGCCCCTGCACACAGTATTATACCCCATAGTGGCCCCTGCACACAGTATTATGTCCCATAGTGGCCCCTGCACACAGTATTATGCCCCATAGTGGCCCCTGCACACAATATTATGTCCCATAGTGACCCCTGCACACAGTATTATCCCCCATAGTGACCCCTGCACACAGTATTATGCCCCATAGTTGCCCCTGCACACAGTAGTATGCCCCATAGTGGCCCCTGCACACAGTATTATGTCCCATAGCAGCCCCTGCACACAGTATTATGTCCCATATTGGCCCCTGCACACAGTATTATGTCCCATAGTGGCCCCTGCACACAGTATTATCCCCCATAGTGGCCCCTGCACACAGTATTATGCTCCATAGTGGCCCCTGCACACAGTATTATGTCCCATAGTGGCCCCTGCACACAGTATTATCCCCCATAGTGGCCCCTGCACACAGTAGTATCCCCAATAGTGGCCCCTGCACACAGTATTATGCCCCATAGTGGCCCCTGCACACAGTATTATGTCCCATAGTGGCCCCTGCACACAGTATTATGTCCCATAGTGGCCCCTGCACACAGTATTATGTCCCATAGTGGCCCCTGCACACAGTATTATGTCCCATAGTGGCCCCTGCACACAGTATTATGTCCCATAGTGGCCCCTGCACACAGTATTATCCCCCATAGTGGCCCCTGCACACAGTATTATGTCCCATAGTGGCCCCTGCACACAGTATTATCCCCCATAGTGGCCCCTGCACACAGTATTATGCCCCATAGTGGCCCCTGCACACAGTATTATCCCCCATAGTGGCCCCTGCACACAGTATTATCCCCCATAGTGGCCCCTGCACACAGTATTATGTCCCATAGTGGCCCCTGCACACAGTATTATCCCCCATAGTGGCCCCTGCACACAGTATTATGTCCCATAGTGGCCCCTGCACACAGTATTATCCCCCATAGTGGCCTCTGCACACAGTATTATCCCCCATAGTGGCCCCTGCACACAGTATTATGTCCCCATAGTGGCCCCTGCACACAGTATTATCCCTCATAGTGGCCCCTGCACACAATATTATCCCCCATAGTGGCCCCTGCACACAGTATTATACCCCATAGTGGCCCCTGCACACAGTATTATGTCCCATAGTGGCCCCTGCACACAGTATTATGCCCCATAGTGGCCCTGCACACAATATTATGTCCCATAGTGACCCCTGCACACAGTATTATCCCCCATAGTGACCCCTGCACACAGTATTATGCCCCATAGTTGCCCCTGCACACAGTAGTATGCCCCATAGTGGCCCCTGCACACAGTATTATGTCCCATAGTGGCCCCTGCACACAGTATTATGTCCCATATTGGCCCCTGCACACAGTATTATATCCCATAGTGACCCCTGCACACAGTATTATGTCCCATAGTGGTCCCTGCTCACAGTATTATGTCCCATAGTGGCCCCTGCACACAGTATTATACCCCATAGTGGCCCCTGCACACAGTATTATGTCCCATAGTGGCCCCTGCACACAGTATTATCCCCCATAGTGACCCCTGCACACAGTATTATGCCCCATAGTTGCCCCTGCACACAGTAGTATGCCCCATAGTGGCCCCTGCACACAGTATTATGTCCCATAGTGGCCCCTGCACACAGTATTATGTCCCATATTGGCCCCTGCACACAGTATTATCCCCCATAGTGACCCCTGCACACAGTATTATGTCCCATAGTGGTCCCTGCACACAGTATTATGTCCCATAGTGGCCCCTGCACACAGTATTATGTCCCATAGTGGCCCCTGCACACGGTATTATGTCCCATAGTGGCCCCTGCACACAGTATTATATCCCATAGTGTCCCCTGCACACAGTATTATGCCCCATAGTGGCCCCTGCACACAGTATTATGCCCCATAGTGGCCCCTCCACACAGTATTATCCCCCATAGTGGCCCCTGCACACGGTATTATGTCCAATAGTGTCCCCTGCACACAGTATTATGCCCCATAGTGGCCCCTGCACACAGTATTGTACCCATAGTGGCCCCTGCACTCAGTATTATGCCCCACTGTGGACAACCATAAACAATTATTATACTCTGGGGTCTTTTCCCCATGCCTCCTACCCCTCTTTTTTTTTTTTACCAAGAACGGCAACTGCCAGAGGTGTCCCCTCTCCTCCTTGATCTTCGCCCTATGCATAGAGCCCTTTGCGGCCAAGATCCGCCACAACCTTGATGTAAAGGGAATACGGGTTCGGAATAGTGAATTTAAAGTCTCTCTTTTCGCTGACGATGTTCTCCTTACTCTTCCCAATCTTTTACGTCTTCTCGAGTCGTATGGCGACCTCTCCGGGTATAAGGTGAATCCTTCGAAAACCGAGGCACTCCCCCTCAACATCTCGCACGCCAACCTCACGCTTCTTCGTTCAAATTTCAACTTTCAGTGGCGAATGTCTTCCATCCGTTACCTTGGGATTCAGATTTCTCCCTCTTATCACACGCTTTACTTGGCGAATTACCCACGGCTGTTCCACGAACTACAGGATCTCCTAGACAAATGGCAACCCCTGCCGATTTCCCTACTGGGAAGGATTGCCGCAGTTAAAATGACCCTTCTCCCAAAATTATTATATTTCTTCAAGACGCTCCCCGTGGAGATTCCGCGAAATGACCTTCGAGTTTTACAGAAAGCTATGTTTAGATTCATATGGCAGGCCAAACGACACCATATCCCTCGGTTGGTTATGCTGTCCAGGAGGGGGGCTGGGGGTTTGGCTATCCCGAACCTTCTACACTACTACTGGGCGACCCACCTACGCTGTATCCCATTTTGGGCTCGGCTCAGGCATACACTAGGTGGGTGGAGATAGAAAAGCTTTGGCTGGCTCCCATGCACCCTAACGCTTTTCTGTGGTTTGGCTCTACCCCCACTCCTCCCTCCCCTTACGTACTTGGCCCCATCCGCTTTACCCGCTCTATATGGTCTACGTGTAACGCTAAATTCTATCTGGCGTCCCCGCGTTCCTTCATGGTCTCTGTCCTATACGACCCCCTCCTTCCCGACAGCCTTTCCTCCGCT
The DNA here is from genome assembly GCF_031893055.1 of Leptodactylus fuscus. NCBI lineage: Eukaryota > Metazoa > Chordata > Amphibia > Anura > Leptodactylidae > Leptodactylus > Leptodactylus fuscus. The sequence continues at coordinate 274,050,341 of NC_134266.1, read as the reverse complement.
ATGGTCCGAGTGTGGTCCAAAGCAGGCCTCTTTCGGATTGCTGATATGACTGACCCCGTGACGCTAGAGCTCCGGCCCTTTGATTATTTAGTGACTAACTCGGGTCTTCCTCGGACTGAGTGGCTTCACTACTCTCAAGTGGTTGATTTTGTTCGCTCTCTCCATGGCTCCACCAGAATTTCTCTTCCTACATCATTTGAAAAGATTGGCTATGTCGGCACTTCCACGAGGGGCCTCATATCCTCCGTGTACCAGCTTCTTATCTCTCAGATGACTGCTTCTCCTATTCGGCATCATTATATGGCCAAATGGGCGGAGGCATTGGGTATCCCCATCTCTCAGGAACAGTGGCAGATTGTCTGGTCTCGCGCTCAAAAGTCGTCCCAGTGTGTTACTTTTAGGGAAACACAATATAAACTTTTGATGCACTGGTACCACTCCAGCTTTTCTTCATGCTTTGAACCCTACACTGCCGTCGAGGTGCTGGCATTGCAACGCTGCGGTGGGTACATTATTTCACATTTTTTGGTCTTGTTCTCTTGTCCTGGGTTTCTGAGAGGAGGTGAAAGCCCTGACGGACACTCTTTTCGTGCAGGGGGTCCCTCTAGATCCTCTCCTGTATTTATTGAACCTCCCTCCCAGACACCTAGGTAGCAAGACTTCCAGACTCTTTCTGCATCTCTGTATGGCTGCGAAAACTCTTATTGCCAAGCACTGGAGGAGCAGGAAACACCCCCCCCAAGCACTGAACTTCTGGCTCGTATCAAAGATTTCAGGAGTCTTGAGTCCCTCACTGCTAGCCTTAATGGCACCTTGGACAACTTCCAGTCTATCTGGGCAGATGAAGGGTGTATATGAAGCTGGGGGAGAGATGGAGGGGGGACATATAATTTACAGGTGACGGTGGTTGAATTATACTGTGTGGGGGCACAAGGAAAATGAATGAGGATGGGAGGAGTCAACATAAAAGTGGGTGGAGCTAAATTTGCCACGAAGCACTGTGTGCACCGCATGTTTTATCCCTCTTTCGGTTCTTCAAAAGTTGGGAGGTATGAAGATTTCCTCGGATAGTGAACGTGATCCTCGGCAGGACAAAGCTTTTAGTTTTCCATCTCTGAACTTTGGAAGCCGGAACTTTTCTTTTTTTATCTCCATCAATAGATTTTTGCAGGACAACTTGTGTTTTTTTAACCCTTGAAAGAGCAGCCAAGTGACAACTGAAGAGTCTCCCCCTACTGCTGACATCCTCCCCTTTAGCCACTGTTATATACTGCACTGCTAAACTCCGCCCTCTTATGTAGTAATCACATGACCGTGACACCGCCCCCAGATCAGTGACATCATCACAGGTCCTAGAACTATTGTGGTGTAGGGAATACAGAGCGAATACTGGACGGAGATATCGCTGCAGTAAGTGGAAGGTTTACTATTATTATTCTCACTGTGTGCGGTATATAAGCTATACGCTGCAAGACTGGTTAACCCCTTACGTAACCTGCCCATTGGGTAACGTATGTCCCTGCAAACCTTAAAGGGGTTGTCCGCTTATTAACCCCTTAATGACCAGGCCTCATTTTTCAAAACTGACGTGTCACTTTATATGGCAATAATTTTGAGACGCTTTAACCCCTTCCCAACATCCGCTGTAATAGTACGATGCATGTAAGGTATGTAACTATGGAGCCGGGCGGCCGCCATAGCCGCTGGTCGTCTACTGCTTTAAGCAGTAGACAACCGGCGCTATTGTCTCCGATCGGTCCCTGGACCGATCGGAGGCATTAACCCCTCTGGCGCCACGGTCAAGAGTCGGTGGGTTTGTCAGACACAACTCTTAGTTGGCATGGCCTTGGTGCAGGCCCTTTACCCTCAGGAGTCCTGAACCTGCCTCTGTCCTTTTCTGTTCCCTCAGCCAAAGAAGTCCTCTGTGCTGTGGGCTCAGAGCCACTATACAATGAGCATGAGCTACTACAGGACAGTAAACAGCTAGTGCCCAGCCACGTTCTGGAGGAGACATCTGCCATTCCCTCCGGTAGGCAGGCAAGTATCGATGAGGAGAGTGGCATGGGAGCCGGTGTTGTGAGCGGTCAGGCTCCTGGCTCAGAGACTATTGAGGACATCAGTGACTTGCAGACGTTAGTGGATGACGATGTCACCAATCACAATTGGGAGCCAAGTGACAAAGGGACTTCATCTGCAAATAACTTTCAAGGCTCTAGACCAATCAGGCGAGGAGGGCCTTGGGTGAAGTGCGCACAAATTCCACAAATGTTCTGTGAATTCTTCAACACCTTTTATTATGTAAATACACTACGCTTTTCAAGCTTTCTACCCTTTCTCAAGTGCAAACAATGAACTGGTTGTCAGCCATTGGAGTGAGTTGCTAAGGTTGTTTGCACTTGAGAAAGGGCAGAAAGCACGAAACGCGTAGTACATTTACATAATAAATGGTGTTCAAGAATTCACAGAACATTTGTGTAATTTGTGCGCGCTTCGCCCAAGGTCCTCCTCACCCGATTGGTCTAGTCCCTTGAAGCTTATTTGCATAATTGTTAACGCTACCCGCGGTTGGCGTTGAAGGGGAAGCTGCTGCCACTTAAACTGAGGGTTTTAATGAGTCTCTATTGGTGTTGTGACTTATCACAACACGGTGATGTAAGAGGCCACCTTTACACTACCTCACTATTCCCAATGCTTGAATGATCACTACACTATATTGCCGCTTGGTGTTTCTTTCCACTATTTTGTTCAAAAGGGACTTCATTGTCCTCGGGAGAAGAGGGTGGCTTAGCTTTCGCCTGAGGCAGCGGCGGAGTCAACAGGGTGGCAGCAGTAGGAGGTCGGGAGACAAACATGCCCAGGGTACAAAAAAGGAATTAAGTATTTTCAGCTCACCCCTCTCAATGTCCTTAAGTCCTGTGTCGGTGTGCACGGAAGCTGGTGGACTCATCCGGCTGTAAGATATCCAAATATAGAAAGAAGATCCAGCACTTCCCGACGTCTTAAAAACTTCCAATCTTTATTTTCAATACATTAAAATTGAAACATGGCAACCATCATAGGGTGAAAAAAATATATGGCTACGCGTTTCGGGACACAGCTGGTCCCTTCCTCATGGCATACTACAATAATATTCAAACTTCCCTTATAAAGACACCCAACCTTGGAAACTCCTCCCATAAGAACAATTAACCCTTAAATATATATACATATTCCTCTTGTAAACATTACATATAATATATATATTCCATTACAATATCATACACCATACAAATATATTATAATGATCAGCCGTATTTCAACCATACTAGTGATTGACCATATGTTTTATATCCTTCCACTAAAGTCCTATACACATTATGCGATTCCTATCTCTTCTAGACATACCGTCATAGAATTCATCACTCAGAATTACATGAACTTAAATATCGTTAGTACTCCTCACATAATCACAATCAATCCAAAAATTCCATGAACTGTAAAACCCATTAGAATTTTTAATAAATGTTATTACCTTCATTATCCACATTGATATTCCCTCTGATCATGTGACCTCCCATAATACCTCATTCCGGGATCACCTGACTTCCCAAATTCCATCGCTTCTACTCACATATACAGCCCAACACCACTAGGTATGTATACCAGAAGTTCTTATAATCACCTGTTATATGGTCACATGACCGGACCAATATATCACATGACCGGACCAATACATCACACATTCCAATTCATCCCATTAACATGTCAAAGACTTCCATTCAATAATATTTAGTTTATATAACATTATTAATGTAAACCCTTTATATTTTTAAGACCATATAAACCAACCTATTCACGGGTAATTATTTTATTTACCTAATAAATATATGACAAATCCGAACGGACGTTTAGTCCCAGTGGAGATCTAGTACCAAGTGTCAAAATCCAAAAAGCTTCCCTTACTAATAATTTTTTCCTTCTATTACCACCTCGAATTAATTTGGGTATTTGTTCGATAGCATAAAATTTCAGTGTGCTGGTATTTCCATTATGTTCCATTAAAAAGTGTCTAGATAAATTGGATATATTGTCTTCATTTTTTGTACTGTCTGTTATGTGTTCAGATATACGGGTTTTTATGTTCCTAATTGTACACCCCACATATGAGAGTCTGCAACTGGTACATTCCACCACATACACCACAAATTGACTATTACAATTCAGATGTTTTTTAATCCAATATGTTTTCTTTTGGTCTACACTTTTAAAACTATCCGTTTTTCTAACATATCTGCACATGTTACAGCGTTTCATACCGCAACAAAAAAATCCCCTTACATTAAGCCAAGTATTAGACGTCATCTCATTCTGAACATACAAACTAGGTGATAGTCTGTTACCCATAGAATTCCCCCTTCTAGCTACTACCTGGATCCCCTTATTAATAATCTCATTCGTTACTGGATCTTGTTGTAGAATCGGGAGATTTTTATAAAAAATTCTCTTAATTGCGGAAAACTGATTACTGTATGGAATTGAAAAAATTAATTTTCCCTCACACTCCTTCCTCTCTTTTGTCCGTTTTTCCTGCAAAAGTGATTCACGTGTTTTTCCATTCACAATTTTGACTGCTCTTTGTAAGCTCCATTCAGGGTATTTTCTGCTACGCAGTCTATCCAAAGTCATTTCCAACTGAACCTTATATTCTGCATCAGAGGAACAAGCCCTTCTGGTACGTATCACCTCACCCACTGGGACTGATTTTATTGTATGGCTCGGGTGATGGCTGTCTGCCCTTAAAAGTGTATTACCCATTGTACTCTTTCTGAATAGACTGGTTTCTATTCTACTTGTATCCTTATTGCCTATTAGACATACGTCCAAAAATGAAATTTTATTAGAATCTTGTGAAAAAATAAATTTCAAACCTATAGGATTGGAATTGAAATATGAAGTAAGGTCTGGTACGGACGCCACAGGACCATCCCATATAATGAGAATGTCATCTATGTAGCGTCCGTACCAGACCACACTGTTAAAAAAAGGGTTAATAGATGTAAAAATAAACAACTCCTCCCACCATGCCAGCGTGAGATTCGCGAGCGATGGTGAGAAGGGCGCCCCCATAGGGGCCCCTTTAACCTGTAAATAAAACTGTCTGTCAAAAAGGAAAAAATTGTGACTTAGTAGATATTCTGTGATTTCTAATATATACTCACACAAAGTGTCCGTGTATTTACTATACCTCTTAAGATGGAACGACAGCGCCTGCAGGGCCACTGAATGAGGTATATTAGAATAAAGAGATTGTATGTCGCTCGTGATCCATGTATAGCTCTCTTTCCATGTCATGTCACTGAAAACATTTAATAAACATTTTTGTAACCCGGATATAGCCTGGGATCCGGGCTACTAATGGCTGTAACAACTTGTCCAGCCACGAGCACACATTTTCGTTTATGGAACCCATTCCTGCAACTATTGGACGAAGGGGAGGAAATGCTGAATTTTTATGGGTTTTTGGAAGCCCGTGAAATATTGGTAAAATCGGGAATTGTGGGATTAAATATTTAGATTGTTTTTCTGAAAATATCCCTAACCTTACTCCCTTCAAAATTAATTCCGTTAATACCTCCTGAAAACTGTCTGTAGGATTACTACCAAGCTGCCTATAAGTTGTTTCATCCTTTAGAATACCCAAACATGCTTCTCTGTAATCCAATTTATTCATTAACACAACCTTTCCATCTTTGTCTGATTTTTTAATTACTATGTCTTTATTTTCCTGTAATTTTGTCAATGCTTCATATTCCCTTTTAGACATATTGTTTTTCTTTTTTTGTAAAAAATCCCTTAGGGTCCCGAGGTCCCGCTCCATGGCTTGTTGGAAAAGCACATAGGTAGGAGCTCGGGACCCTAAGGGATAAAAAATCACTAGTATGGTTGAAATACGGCTGATCATTATAATATATTTGTATGGTGTATGATATTGTAATGGAATATATATATTATATGTAATGTTTACAAGAGGAATATGTATATATATTTAAGGGTTAATTGTTCTTATGGGAGGAGTTTCTAAGGTTGGGTGTCTTTATAAGGGAAGTTTGAATATTATTGTAGTATGCCATGAGGAAGGGACCAGCTGTGTCCCGAAACGCGTAGCCATATATTTTTTTCACCCTATGATGGTTGCCATGTTTCAATTTTAATGTATTGAAAATAAAGATTGGAAGTTTTTAAGACGTCGGGAAGTGCTGGATCTTCTTTCTATATTTGGATGCCCAGGGTAGACCACCCACTTTTCAGCAGCCCACCTGCTTAGAAAGCAGTGGTGTATGGGTTCACAGAGGCAGTGGCCATACCAGTCAGTTAGAGTGGAGTGTTGGGGGTAAAATCATCTACTCGGTGGTGTGGCAGTTTTTTGTTAAGCTGCTGGGGGAGGTGAACATGGCCATATGTTGCATCCGTGGGCAGAAAGTGAAGCGTGGCCAGGGCGCCAATGATGGCTCCACAACCCTGTGTCAACAAATGCAGCGTCACCATAAAGTGGTTTGGGAGAGCCGTGGCTCCAGTGTGGTGGTCCAGCCTGCTGCAGGAACCATTGCAACACCCAGTAGCACACACCCCATTTCAGGCAGTCAAGGCTCCACCATCTCAGCCAAAGGAAGCTGCGTGTCTTTCCCATTATCTGCTGATCGGGATTCTTCTGCTCTTCCTTCTCCTAGTCAGTCATTGCATCAGCAATCGTTCAGAGAATCTATATCTAAGAAACAACAGTAGGTGTGAAATCATCCAACAGTGCAGAAGCTGTACGTGCTTCTGTCCAAGTTGCTGTTGCTGCAGTCACTCCCTTTGCAATTGGTGGACTCTGCACCTTCCAGAGAACTGATGGCTTGTGCCAAGGTGGAGAGTCCCAAGCTGTCATTTATTTGCAAAGAAGGCAGTACTAACAGCCATCTACATGAATCAGGAGAATGGGGCAGGACCCAGAGCTCCATCACTGAGTCTCCACCTTTATCACTGATACATGAGCACAAGATCCTAGACCTTACCAAAAAGATCACTGAGCTGCTGACTGGAGAGGTGACCCTGCTGGGAATACTCGGAAATTACATAGTAACCCTACTGGAGTCGTCTGGGTGATGATGGTATTTTTGTGTTGTCAGGTTCCTATAAGGTGTCAGGACATTCCTCCATGGAGCAATGGGAGTATTTAGAAGAACACAAGGATCTGTACAAGGACATAAAGATGGAGGACCACCAACCCCTCACATTACCAGGTAAGGACAGAATGTTGTGTCTTGGCATCATGTGGATGTTACTGTGACGTGTACCACCTACCTAAACAGACTAAGGCCCCCGCATGCATGGCAACGTGGAATAGGGGTGCTAGTGCAAATATAAAAACCCCATAGGACTCAGCACTATGGCTATGGCGGCTGTTTAAAGTGCACGCAACTGAGGGAGTTATCAGACATGACAGGTCAGCTGTAGATTGTATTAAAGTGATGCCCAATTGGTATTGAAGGGGCAAATGTGATGGCAGAGGACAGGGCCGATTACCAGACAAGGTTATGTTTTTCAGATATTTGTAGGTGTAAGTGTCATAGAAAGCTTTATGAGGCAGGATTCACACATGCAGTTTCTGAGTGTTATGATATGGACTAGAGATCAGTGGTCAGAACAACAGGCAACAAACTAACACAAGCAACATATAATCCAACGGCACTCGGTATAACAATGTCTAAGGCAACCCCTAGGTATTCATCAGAGACCGTTGCAAGGCAGGGTGTACTTGGTTACTAGGGAGTCAGGTTGTGCCTGTGAAGTCAAGTGGCAAAATACAGGTGTGACTTTGCAGGGTGCAGATCTAGCCAGCAAACCAATGGAACGAAGAGAGAGAGTGTAAGCAAACCAGACGAAATGAAAATTAGGAAGGTGCAGATAAAGCCAGATTGTAAATAACTGCCAGTAGATATTGCCAGGGTCAAGTCCGGGAGGGAACAGATATAGCCGAATCAGGAAGCAAGCGGTTACAGGCCAGAGTAAGTACATAACAGGTTAATCACTATGACAGTGAGCAAAGCCCAAAGTGTGAGTACTGAGGACATCCAGGGAGCCAGGACACATGAAGCCATCACAGGAACTAACTCAGTGTCAGTGTCAATTTAGCCCTTGATGCTGAACCAGAGCACTGATTGGCTTGACATGCCAGGCCACGGCCCCAGACAGAGTTTAGCTGGTAAGCATAGCAAGCACCACAAAACAGCCACGTAACAGACACACTCATTGTTCACGATTTGCCCCAGCCAGAGGCGTAATTACCACCATAGCAGCAGAGGCAGCTGCCGCAGGGCCCGGGACATTAGGGGCCCGGAGACAGCTGCAACCGCTGTGTTTTTTTCTTAATAGGCCGTTACCGGCTAGAGTTACTCCAGCCAAAACGGGCTCTATTTACTTACCGATCCTGGCAGGGCCGGGATTGGTAAGTGACACCATGGGCCCCACAAACACTATCATTATACTCGGGGGTCTTTTCAGACCCCCAAGTATAATGATCGGAGGCCCGGGAGAGGTAAGAAACATAAAAAACACTGTTACTTACCTCTCCACGATCCAGGCAGGCTTCAGGCCTAGTGGTCTGACTTCTCATGACCCGGCCTGCGTCCCGGGTCATGTGACGTCTGATGTCATTGAAGATGGACTACAGCAGAGGCCGACAGCGGAGGACTGCAGCAGACCCGGGAGATAGGTGAGTAACAGTGTTTTTTTATGTTTTTCTCCCCCTGGGTCTCCGATTATTATACTCTGGGGTCTTTTCAGACCCAGAGTATAATAATTGTTTATGGCTGTCCACAGTGGGGCATAATACTGTGTGCAGGGGCCACTATGGGACATAATACTGTGTGCAGGGGCCACTAAGGGGTATAATACTGTGTGCAGGGGCCACTATGGGGTATAATACTGTGTGCAGGGGTCACTATGGGGTATAATACTGTATGCAGGGGCCACTATGGGGGATAATACTGTATGCAGGGGCCACTATGGGGGATAATACTGTGTGCAGGGGCCACTATGGGGTATAATACTGTATGCAGGGGCCACTATGGGGGATAATACTGTGTGCAGGGGCCACTATGGGGTATAATACTGTATGCAGGGGCCACTATGGGGCATAATAGAGTGCGCAGGAATGCGTAGGAGGGGGTCCGTCAAGTCTTTGGCGTCGGTCGGGGGAGAGCCATGTCAAATGTTCGCCATGGGGCCCTGCCATTCCTAGTTACGCCACTGCCCCCAGCACCGCTGCACACACCAGGGCGATGGCTGCTGGTCAGAAAAGTAAGTGCAAGAAGGTCAATTCTGAACACTGAGGCAGTTTTATTTATAGCCAGGAATACAAAAACTAAAAGGTGGTCTTCTCCTTGGTGCTGGATACTCTTCTGAGTTTGGTCAAAAAAATTGTATCAAAAATTACATGTGTGTTTCCAGGCAATAAGGAATATTGTAAACTTCTCAACTTTGTGTTTCGAAGATTTAAATCACGTAATCCATTTTTAATCCTAACAGAAAATTCCAGTAAAAATTCTGAGGAAAATTTATCTCTAAATTATAACGTGGAAGATGAAGCTATAAACTATAAAGTGGAAGAAGAAGAAATCACAATCTATAAGGTAGAAGACGAAGATGTAAAGTATAAAGTAAAAGATGAAGATACTTCAACCTACAAAGTAGAAGATCAGGATGTCATAAACTGTAAGGTAGAAGATGAAGATGTGAAAAACTCTAAGCTAGAAGATAAGGATATCTTGCAGCGTTCTTCAGAAGTTCTCCTCACTCTCGATGTAAATCCAGGGCTTCACAGTACAGATCTATCACGTAATCCCCCTGATCCCGGGGACCCATCTCCTGACCAGTCTCCGATTGTTACCACAAGTGCAGATCACGAAGGGGATAAAAAATATCAATGTGATGAATGTGGAAAACACTTTATAAAAAGGTCAACTGCCATTGCTTGCAGAAATCGTCACAGGGTTGGGAGGCCACATTGCTGTTCAGAATGTGGGAAATGCTTTCCCAGCAGATCAGCCCTCGAACAACATCATAGAAGTCACACGGGGGAGAGGCCATTTTTATGTGTAGAATGTGGCAAATGTTTTAGACAGAAATCAAATCTGGTTCTACATCAGAGAAGCCACACCGGAGAGAAGCCATATTCATGTTCAGAATGTGGGAAATGCTTTATGTTGAAATCGGTTCTTCGTGAACATGAGGAGATTCATACCGGAGAGAGGCCGTATTCATGTCCAGAATGTCTGAGATGTTTTAAGCGGAAGTCAGTTCTTGTTAAACATCAAAAAATTCACACAGGAGAGCGGCCACACGTTTGTTCAGAATGCGGGAAATCTTATACAACGAAAATTGATCTTACTACTCATGAGAGAATTCACAAAGGAGAGAAGCCATATTCATGTTCAGAATGTGGAAAATGTTTTGCACAGAAATCAATCCTTGTTAAACATGAAAAGACTCACACAGGAGAGAGGCCATATTCATGTTTAGAATGTGGAAAAACTTTTACAAAACGTTCCAGTCTTATTCATCATGAGAGAATTCACACAGGGGAGAAGCCATATTCATGTTCGGTATGTGGAAAAAGTTTTATCACTAAGTCCAATTTTGTAAGACATGAGAGAGTTCACATACGGAAGAAGCATTTTTTTTGTACATAATGCGGGAAGCGTTATAGTAGTAAATACATTCTCCTGAAACGTGAGAATTCACACAGTACTTAACAGGGTTTTGACAAATCTACTGAAGAAGTGAAAATCTTTGTTTGTTCTGAGTCGTGAAGCTGAATCCTCATCTTGGTTTTTGCTGCATTCATAAGTGCAGGAGAATTCCATGAAATAGCGAAAATCTATGGGCACTTAATTTTTATGGGTAAAATTGATGGAACAGAAAAAAAATACACTGAAGTAATATTTTTAATAAAATAAAATTCACTGATGTCATTCCTTGTCTTGAATATTTGGTGCTGCCTCTTTGGCAAAGACAGTAGGCAATTATAAGGCCTTATTCACACATGGATATGTTATATATATGCCTGGTCTCTGATATATATATAGACTGTTGTCCTCCTCGGGGGCGGACACCCCTGGTCCATAAATATTTTATTTTAAATATGATTTTTATTGAAAAGAGAAAACAAAGAAAAATTTTACAATGTAAAAAAACAGTTACAAACATAAGAAAAACCAGTAGAGGTCCAATCAGTAGAACGAAAATTACAAGGTTGGAACTTCGGATTGCAACCTAAGTGCAGGGGTGTCACAAACAAAACCAAATAAACAAAGACCAAAGGGCTAAGTACACAAACGCTACAAAAACACCAATTCTACGAGAGGACAAAAAAGAGGAAAAGAACCACAAAGCAAAACGAAGAGAGGCAGAAGCTCGGAAAGAGAGATAAGAAGGGAACATAGCCAGAGAGGCACAGGAAAGGAATAGGGAAAAGAAAGAATAAGAGAGACAAGATAGAAACAAAAGAGAACAAGAAAACCAAACAATAACAGAAACAACATACCTGAGCAGAATACTGAAGAAACACGGGATACAGCAAAAATAAGAAAATGAAGCCACCTGGGATAACGGCACAGTAAATAGATAATGATCTAAGGGGTCCCCATGGGGTCAGCCTGAGGCCGCAGAGAAAGAGCTACCTTACTAGACTTCATATATGAGATCCAAAGGGACCACTGGGCTCGAAATTTGGCGTAAGTATGATTTTTATTGGCCAACATACGTTCCAAGGTGCATGCTAAATCCACATGGTGGAGTAATTCAGTTATGGTTAAGCAAAGAGCAGACTTCCACTGACGAGCGATCATGGCCCGAGCTGCGAGCACAATCTGCCCCAGAACGACCTGCATCTCCGAGGGAAAACTACCAGCATCTAAAAAGCATAGGGCAAGACCAGGAGAAGGACTTATATCAAAACTGGCTATGGTGGACATGAAGTGAAATACCGCTGTCCAGAAGGCTCGAATCGGAGGGCAATCCCACCACAAATGCAAGAAGGAACCTACTTGGCCGCATCCCCGCCAGCAGAGTCTTGAACAGGAAGAATCAATGTGCGCCAATTGGGTTGGGGTCCTATACCACCGCAGCCTTATTTTCAAGGCCGTTTCCCAATGAGACGCCCCCCTAGAGACACGTTTAACAAACCCGGCTGCAGCATACCAGTCCGACAGAGGAATGATTCTGGCAAGATCTGTTTCCCAACGGAGCAGGTGAAGAGGCTTGACCCGCTCCGGGGGAACAGAGAAAAAGTCATAAAACGCAGACAACCCACCTCTAACAGGCAAGGACCTATTCCACAGCTTCAAAGCCAGTCTGGGAAAGGTCAGTCTAGAGGGCTCATAGGATTGCAAAAAATGATGCAACTGTAAATATTTAAAGAAGTCCGTTTTAGGGAGATGGAACTCATCCTGTAGCATAGAGAACGACTTAAACCCGCCATCAGAATATAGATGGGCCACTTTATAGAGGCCCCTAGAGACCCACCCACGGAGTCGCAGTTGAGGGAGAAAAGAAGTCAAATATAATAGGGGTAACTTCGACAATGGAACCAGGTCTTCCCTGGAGGTGTATGACAAAAAGTAACGCCAAGCAGTCATGGAGGCCTTGATACTCAGCAAGGGAAGGGGAGTGGTGGGAGGGCTCAAATCTTTAGAACGTAAAATGCTTATAAGCGGGGCGTCCAGTAGGCTTTCCTCAATTTCGGCCCAGCGCCATTTAGAAGTCTCATCCCACCCAACCTTAAGTTGTTCAAGGATAGACGCCATATAATATTTCCTAACATCCAGGACACCCGCACCCCCATGGGACCAAGGCCGCGTCATCGCTTTAAATCGAACCCTGGACCTCTTACCCTCCCATATAAATTTGGATAGAATAGACTGTAATTTAGTAAAGTATGAGTCAGGGAGGGGGATGGCAACTGTGCAAAACATATACAAAATTAGAGGTAACACCATCATTTTGACAATAGCGATTCTGCTAGCCCAAGACAACATCGGTTGCGAGAAGGAGGCAAGGAGAGAAGTAATCTTGGTCAGAAGGGGGATATAATTGGCAGAGAACAATTCAGAACTAGGGGCCGTCAGGGAGATGCCAAGGTAAGTTATGAGGGAATCACTCCATTGATAGGGGAATTGAAAACTAAGGTCCCGTTTCAATGAGGGAGAAATGACAACAGGCAAGATCTGGGACTTAGAGGAATTTACTTTATAAGAGACTCTAACAAATCTCCCTAGGACGTCCGTAGCAGCACTCAAGGAAGAGCCGGGGGAAGTCAGGGCCAGTATGACATCGTCAGCATATAAGCCAATTTTATGTTGCTGGCGGCCCACAGTAATACCTTCAATATTCTCCGCCGTCCGAATGGACTCCGCCAGGGGTTCCATCACTAATGCAAAAATAATGGGGGAAAGGGGGCAACCCTGGCGGGTTCCATTCGAGATCCGAAAGGGCTCAGATAAAAAGCCCGAGGAAAGCACACGAGCCGACGGGTGGGAGTATAGAGCTAGTATAGCAGATTTAAAGACAGGGCCCATGCCAAACTTATCTAAAAGGCTATCTAAGTAATCCCAGTGGACCCTGTCAAAGGCCTTCTCAGCATCTAAAGCCAGAAGCAAAGAAGGCGTACCATTTCTTTCGGCTTTTTGAATAAGGTCTATAAACCTCCGTGTGGCGTCTGGAGCCTGCCTTCCAAATACAAATCCCACCTGATCGGGGATGACTAACTGGGGGAGAAGGAGAAGCAACCGCTCAGCAAGGATTTTAGCGTACAATTTGATATCTGTGTTCAGAAGGGAAATCGGTCTAAAATTAGCCGGGACAGTGGGAGATTTGCCAGGTTTAGGGATGGTCACTATAGTGGCCGACAACATTTCTACCGGGAAGCATTGTTCCTCCGCCACTTTCCTGTACACAGCTAAATGATGAGGGGATAAAATATCCGCAAATTTCTTGTAATAGATCCCTGAGAAGCCGTCAGCACCAGGAGACTTCAGTGGTTTCAGCGAGGTTATAGCTTCCGTAACCTCAAGCAAGGTGATAGGAGAGGCCAGGGAGACAGATTGCACAGGGGAAAGGCGGGGCAGGGCCACAGAGTCTAAAAACCCATCTATTTCCTCCTTGGATGGCTGGTACGTCTGGGGATCATCCCTAAGATTGTATAGAGACTTATAATACAAGCGAAACTGTTCCGCAATGAGGCGGGGGTCAATTACTTTAGTGCCCGAGTCATCCACAAGGTAGGCAATACGGGATTTAAGGCGTGACTGTTTGATTTTTTTGGCTAAAAAGGCACTAGCCCTACTATTATGCACGTATTATGCCTGACACTGAAAACGCTTAAAAGCTAAGTCCTGTTGGCAAGCCAGAAGGCCCTGCAATCGGAGTTGACATTGCCTAATCTCCGCAGAGACAGAGGGGGTGGGATTAATGTTATTAATTGCGGAGAGAGAGGATAAGGAGCGAAGTGTAGCATCTATGTCTTTTGCTCTCGCACAATCCTGAATAAGAATCCCTCGCATATACGCCTTATGGGCATTCCAGAGCACATGAGGGTCTGACATGGAAGGGGAATTGAGGGAAAAATACTCCTTCAGGGCCTCACGGAGGTGCTCACCATAGGAGGGGTGATCTAGAATATATTCATTCAAACGCCATTCGGTATGCATTGCAGTGGAGAATTTCTCATGTAGAGAGAGGGACACCGGAGCATGATCAGTCCAAGTGATCAGCCCAATATCAGTAGATTCTGCCTGCATCAGCCCAATTTTATCAGTAAGAAAAAAATCAATACGGGAATAAGAGGAGGATGAGGAGGAGAAATAACTATAATCTCGTTCCCCACCATGTTGGCAACGCCAGACATCATAAAGGCCCTGATCAATCAAAGAGGAGGATAATATAGGGGAGCGCCTCTTGGGGTTGGTAGAGCCTAGAGAATTATCTACTAAACAATTAAAATCCCCACCAATGATTAACATACCAGTGGCGAAAGTTCGGATCTTGGAAAGTACAGACTTCCAATATTGCGTTTGAGAACGATTCGGGAGATAAACAGTTACTAGAGTATATTTAACATTATTAATAAGGCAATTACCGTATATACTCGAGTTTTTCAGCACAGTTTTTGTGCTGAAAAAGTGCTCCTCGGCTTATACTCGGGTCATTACGGTAATTTTCTGCTAGCAGGCCAGGATAGCAGACTCCGCCCCCCCACCGCTCCATCACACGCCGGGTGACGTGGCCACGTAAGCTCAGGCCCGCACCCGGCGTGTGGCTGCTTCCTGGCCTGATAGCAGAAGTACCGTAAGTACTTCTGCAGATTTTAATGTACAGCATCGCCACGCTCCTGGAAGGAGCGTGGCGATGCTGTGGGCCCCGGCACCCGCCCCGGTGTCTGGATGCCCGGTCTGTAAATGTAATGGCGCCGCTCTGCAGAGCGGTCGCCATAGAAACCGGCACCTCCGCTGTATTGCTTACAGCAGGGATGCTGAAGCTTATGCCTGCGATCTCTGATTGTAGGCATAAGCTATGGCATCTCCACTATATGCGTTACAGCGGAGATGCCCTCCGGAGATGTCCTCCCCCCTTAGGCCTGCCCCATACCTTTAAAGTTGCAGGCCGGCTCCTGCGCAGCGAGCTCGCAGTAGCCGACCTGTTCCGACAACAGCCGGGAGCCTAATGAAGGCTCCCAGGCCTGTCATCGCTATATTACTATTACGGCTGGTCTATGACCAGCCGTAATAGTAATGTAGAGATTCTCCCATAGACGGCAATACACTTGTATTGCCGTCTATGGGACTTGCAATCAAATGACCGGAGGTTTTTTTTTAGCCAGGGGGGGGCTAAAAAAATTGTAAAAAAAAAATAAATTAAAACAAAATATATATAATAAAATAAATAAAAGTTCTAAATCCTTTCCCTAGAATACATATAAAGGCGGGTTCACAGCACCTGATCTCCGTTATGCAGGTTTCCGTTTTCTGTCGGCAGAGGACAGAAACAGACATTCAGTGTCTGTCAGTGAGCGTCTTCTGCTGCCCATGGCTAAACCGTTATGCATAACGGAGATTGGGCGCTAGTGTGAACCTGCCCTCAAAGTAGAAAATGACTGTGACACACATACACATTAGGTATCTCTGTGTCTGAAAGTGCCTGGTCTACTGAATATAGGGTACCTGCAGTGCTTCTATTCCGTCTGGAAGGGGTTAATAGGCACACTGCAGATACCCTATATTCAGCCAGGCTGAATTCCAACTGGGGGTAAAAAACCCAGTCCTCAAGCTCAGGGAAGGGGCAGACAGACAACCAAAACATCCCCTCCCCTTCCCCAGCATTTACTGCACCCAAGAACTCGGCCATCTTAATTTTTGAAATTTTCCAGTAGCTGCTGCATTTCCCCCCCTCGGCTTATACTCGAGTCAATAAGTTTTCCCAGTTTTTTGTGGTAAAATTAGGGGGGTCGGCTTATATTCGGGTCGGCTTATACTTGAGTATATACGGTAAGCCCCAAAAATTGGCCTTTGGGATCAATTAGAGTGGATTCAAGGGAAAAAGCTACTAACACCCTTACGCTTAGCATCGCAAGAAGCCTGATATATATGAGGAAAAGAGGGGTTAGAGAACTTAGGGCTCTTGCCAGCCTGAAAGTGAGTGTCCTGGAGGAAAAGCACATTGCAGCGAAGGCGACGAGCCTCCCTCCAGACAGAGCTCCATTTACAGGGGCTATTTAGACCCCTAACATTAAGTGAGGATATACGGAGTACCATAAGAAAAAACTAGAGAGAAATGGCGGAAGACCCAGGTGGCTATACAAAAAAAACAAGGGTGCATAAAGTATATATGAACAGGCATAAAATCCAAACGACATTCCAGGTACAAAACAAGAACATAGAATGCAAACAAAATAGCATAGTGTCAAAAAACACTGAATAACCAAAAGTAATCAGCTGTGGGGGGGGACAGTAACACTCAGTGAGAGTGAGTATTAGAAAGGCACACAGGTCACCTAAATCAAACATTAAAGTCAAATCAACGTTAGGCAAAGTGAGTCAATCCGCCGGAGCGGGTAAAGAAGTCACTTACGACCGCCCACCACAGTCCATTCCTTAGAAAGATGGGAGGGCCGCGCTGAGGATTCTGGATCAGATGAGAGATTCAGCAGGGGCAAGTTTCCATTTACGGAGGAGGGACATTCCCGCCTCCACTTCAGGAACAGAATGGAAAACCCCATTGCGGGGTATCAGCAGTTTGGTAGGAAAGCCCCAGCGGTACCGTATACCCCGTTCCCTGAGGATCTTGGTAATGGGAGCTAGTTCACGCCTGGCCTGCATAGTGGCCGCGGATAAATCAGGGAACAGAGATATTGAGGCAAACGGGGCCGGTAAAGTACCACATTTCCTGGCTTCCGCAAGGATCAAGTCCTTAATCTGATAGAAATGGACTCTCGTTAAAACATCTCTCGGGGCATCTACTGGAGCAGAGTTCGCTTTTGGAATACAATGGGTCCGGTCCAGGGTGAGCTCCAGTTCAGTAAGTTGTGGTAGAATTTTCTTAAAGAGACGCTGAACATAGGCCACCAAGTCCTCTGATGCCACATCTTCAGGGACACCATGGATCTTAATGTTATTGCGTCTAGACCGATCCTCAGCGTCAGCAGCCTTAATTTTGAGCCATCTGACCTCCGCTTCAAGGGTGTTATGAGCGTCAACCAGTTCATTATGAGCAGATGAAAATTCCTCCATTTTATTTTCAAGATGGTCAGTCCACTCTCCCAAAGCATCGATGTCCTGTCGCAGTTTGCCCACCACAGAGGAGACAGTTTTGTTAATCCCCGCCTGTAGGAGAACGAGCATCCCTTTCAATGTATCACACGTTACAGGGTCTGAGGAAGCCGGGAAATCAGAGATGTCCGAGTGAGCAAAATCAGAGGGAGTATCAGAGGCAGGTAGGGCATCAGCGACCCGTTTACATAACGGCTCCTTACCAGATGGAGAACCCTGAGGGGACACAACAAATCTTCTCTTACTACCATCGACCAGCAGGGGAGGACGTTCGGCTGAAAGAGAGCCCCCCTCAGGTAAAGAGTCCACCAATTCAGACCGTGGAGGCGACTTCGCTGGGGAGCGAGAACCTGATGGTGAGGAAGGCAGAGAGTGCGACCCTGGTCCATAAATATGTCTAGATGGTCCTGGGTACACAGATCTCACCAGGGCAATGGCAGGTGATATGGTCTCGTGTGGCTAAATCCTCTTCATGTGTGACGTTTAGGGAAACACATTACAAGATGCTTATGCACTGGCACCATACCCCTGCCTTGCTTCACTCTCTTAATCCGACCACTCCCCGTACCTGTTGGCGCTGTCAGACTTCAATAGGCACATTAGAGGTCAGGACTATCGCTAATGTCCTTTTTCTTCAGGGAGTCCCATTACACCCTGTCGCCTTCCTCCTTCATCTTCCCCCAAGACATCTAGGTAAGAAAACTTCTTGGTTATTCCTTTATTTATGCACAGCGGCTAAGACGCTTATTGCTCTAACCTGGAAAATGGGGCGCCCCCTACAGCTCCTGAGTTGATAGCATGGAAGAAAGATGTTTGCAGCCTGGAGTATCTAACTGTCTTCCTTAATCATAAAGTAGAGGCTTTTGCTGCAATCTGGTCATACTGGGATACTTACTGTATTTTACAAGGCTTCTAGGGCTCATCTTACACCTCTCCCCTTTTTTCCCTACCTGTTCTTCACCCGTCTCCTTGACCTTTATTATTTCATTGCTGTGAATAACATCTCCTTGCCAAGCCTCTTGGCACACCTGCGATCACCCTTCTTAACCTTCCACTAATGCCATGGGAGTAGACTGAGTTCACAGGATAATATGAAATGAGCTTTAAAAGTTTTGGTTCAAACTTCTAGGCTTTGGGCAGAGTTGACTGTGCATGCCCGAGACCACAAGAAAAATGGCCGCTTACACAGTACAGGTAAAAGCAGCGATCAATGCACAAGAAAAAACACAGTCTACAGCTCACCATAAATCTTAAAGAGAATCAGCTAGACCAAGAGTGCACGAAAAAATACACCCCCGGCTGGGGTGGAACAATGCAAGAACCCAGTAGAAAAATATTCCTTCAGCACAAGAGGTCTATAGTAAAACTTGACTTTTATTGGAAAAATATAAAAAATAGGTACCAGACATAGGAAAAAAGATGTAGAAAAACTTACATGGTCAATTCCAAGTATGCATGTATGGTTGAAGACAGACAAGCCTACGCGTTTCGGGACATCCGTCCCTTACTCATGGCAATACTACTGCGTCTGTTACACTGGAGCTATAAATAGTTGAGCTCACAGGTGTGAAATTAGCATACAGCTGGCATATAATTAAAAACAAATGTTGACTAAAACAAAAACATGCAGAATAAATATACACACATACAATACACGGAGGACAATCCTAAGCGAAGAGACAAGAAATGGCAACACATCAACATAATGACATAAGGCAAAGATTAATATGGACAAAAAGCCGTATTTAAAAGGACACAAGCAATGGATTAGATTATAAAAACCACCCCTAACTAAACGTCAAGAGCACTCACCAAAAAGAAAAGATCCACCTGCAGGATCATATAACATCATTGCATGGTGATGAAGAAGTCTTTGTGATCAAAAATCCCAAGGAATATACATATAACCACAGGTTTCTATATGGTGAGAGGAAGGCGTCTCAGTAAGGGTGCATGCACACTACGTAACGCCGGGCGTGTATGAGAGCCGTACACGCCGGCGTTACAGCAGGGCTGCCGAACACTTCCCATTCACTTCAATGGGAGCGCTCGTAACAGCGGCGTTTACGAGCGCTCCCATTGAAGTGAATGGGAAGTGTTCGGCAGCCCTGCTGTAACGCCGGCGTGTACGGCTCTCATACACGCCCGGCGTTACGTAGTGTGCATGCACCCTAACTATGGCATCCAAAGAAGACACATGATCCTCCAGTCACATGATGCGAGTCACATGATCGGGATTCTTAGCCAGAATGTTCCACATAGAAAAATATACATGGCTTGTGAACACTTGGTCTGTGGTTGCATGCCACAGACCAAAGGATCAAAATGCTGTGCAAAGAATAATGGTAATTAGCAAGTAAGTATAAAAAATACATATGTATATATATATATATATATATATATATATATATATATATATATAAAACAGAACAAAAAAAAAAATTGTGAAAAATATAATAAAAATAAAAAAATATATAAATATATATATATATATATATATATATATATATATATATATATATATATATATATATATATATAACATTAAAATAAAAATAAAAAATAATAAATGTCTTGGTACCAGACATCAGGTTATAAATGAAAATATATTTTTTTCTTTTTTGTCTTTTCCTGTTTACTTATATATAAGAATATCACATTTTTTCTACACTATGGAGGACACATCTAGCGAAAGCAACAGAATCAAAAGATTAGCGGAAGTTTTTGAGAACGCTGACATTTCTGATGTGGACAATAACTGTAAACATTTGCTGCACAAATATTCTAAAATTCAAACCATGGAGACTAAAACGTGGTGGGACCATAACGCTCTAAAAACCTATCATGATAAGGCGATGATCCCGAGAGGTTTAAGGATCAATAAATTTTCCACTACAGTTTTCAATGAGGAGTTTAAATCTAAATGGGAACGCATTCTTTCTCAGTGTTCTCTGGATCTGATGAACTTGATTATTCAGGAGGAGGAGGTTAGAATGAAGGAGTACAAGACTGAGTTAATTAAAGTTAAAGAGGATCTTGTGAAGTTTGAAAGTTCAAAAACATATTTGGACTTGTATCCTAAGATCCAGGCCCAGATGAAAGACCTGGAGGATAACATCATCAAAACTAAAAAAACAAAATTTGTGCGGGATAAGCACGATTATGAAACAGGTGAGGTCTACAGGTGGAGAAATCCTGCAGAGCAACACACACCTAAATCAATCTTGAAAAAAGGTAAAAAACGCTACCATCAGTATAAGAATTTTACACCACGCAAGGTGTCATTTAGCTCATCTGAATCTGACTTTCTTGATGATGTTAACCCTTTGAATAGTTCCAGGAATTCTTCTGATACATCAGTCAGTAACCTCAGATCCTCAAAAAACTCAAAAAACGCAGAGCGGGACGAAAACACCGCTCAAAATACCGAAAGGAAATCCAGATACTGGACGAGAAGGAAACAACATCCTCAATAACCTCTTCAGCTCCACAGGAGACACACACTGACACTGTTCAAACCTTCAGTGTGTTGAATTTGTCAACGTTTGAGTTAACAACTGATATGCTATCTTTACTCAGTAAAGGTCTTAACTTTGTACCTACCTCCAGCTTCAACTTGTTCGATACTATTTTGGACTTGAACAAATTTGTTCGATCGCTTGTAGTGAAACGGCACTTTTTTGATTGTAATAAGTCTAATGATGGCGATAATGAATTGTTTTTTTCCGGTGACCTATTGAATAATGAATACAGTGATCTCATGTTTTCTGAGCAAATGTGTCTATTCAGTCTAAAAGCTTTAGAGGACACCTCTGGTAAGATACGTGATTACCACACTACCAATGTAAAGAAATCCAATCCCCTCTACTACCCCATTGCTTCAAGAACCCCTTGTTATGATATTTTTCAACAGGTGGTTGAAAGGGACCTCAGGGAGTTAGCAAAGTCCAAGACACATATACATTTGAACAACAATCTTACAAAAGGGGAGAGGTCCGCCCCTAATGTATTGTCTCAGAATGACTCCTTGGTCATAAAAATGGCCGATAAGGGGGGTCTTGTCGTGGTAATGAACAAGGGGGATTATTATGAGGGAGTTATGCGGATTTTGAATGACTCTTCTACATATAGAATCTTGGGTTCAGACCCTACTCCTGCTTTTTCTGTGATTTTGGAGAATTTGTTGTCAGAGGGTGTGAATTTGGGGATCATCCGGGAAGATCAGAAAGAACATCTCATAACTGATCACCCGGTGGTCCCCATTTTCCACGGGTTACCGAAAGTCCATAAGGACATTAACCCTACTGCTTTACGCCCTATCATAGCGGGCATCCACTCGCTAAACGAACGTGTTAGTGAGTGGGTAGATTCCCTGCTCCAACCACTTGTTCAAAAAATTCCGGGTTTTTTGAGGGACACTAAACAAGTTCTGAAAACCTTTGATAATTTTCAATGGCACTCTAATTTTATGTGGATCTCTTGTGACGTTGAAAGTCTCTATTCGTCTATCCCACATGATTTTGCCCTGTTAGCCCTCTCGAACCATCTTTATAAACACTCAAATTTTTCGGAGGAATTATGTGAATTTATCATATCAATAACAGATTATCTCTTAAGACACAATTTCTTTAAATTCGATGAAAGTTTCTACCTGCAAACATGCGGAGCCCCTATGGGGTCCCGTTTCTCCCCCACCTTGGCCAATATTTATATGGCATGGTGGGAGGAGACTTTTGTATATAGTGACACCAATCCTTATGGGAAACATCTGCGCTGGTACGGCCGCTACATTGACGACCTGCTATTGGTATGGTCGGGAGATGTGGCGGCCGTACCGGCGCTGATGGAATATTTTAATAACAATCAGATGAATCTCAAATTTACCTATAGGGTTGAACATACGTCCATAGACTTTTTGGACGTTTCACTTTTGGGAGATTCTGAGAGGGGCCTTGTACTCTCTAGGATCTTCCGTAAAAGTGTGTCGGGCAATACGGTCTTACATGCAACTAGCTGCCACCCCCGCCATACAATTCAATCCATTCCGGTGGGGGAGCTTTTGAGGACCAAACGGGCCTGTTCTCTGGATACTGATTTCCAGGAACAGGAACGCGAAGTCTATAGTAGACTCAAACGTAGAGGCTATCCCTCTTGGCAGTTGCAGAGGGCGTCTGCCATTGTTAGAAAGAGGTCTAGATCCTCCTTATTGTCGGATCAGGAAAGATGTAACAATAGAAGTTTCTCAGATGGTGTCTTCTTTTGTACGAATTACAGTAGGGATTACAAGGCGGTGGTTAATATTATCAGAAAACACCTTCCAATACTTACACAGGACGATATAACTGCAAGAATTCTAGATAGGGGGTGCAAATTTATTTCCCGCAGGGGTAAATCCTTGGGCAATACTCTGTCCCCCAGTCTGTATACCAACTCTAGTATTGGGAGCAAAAAAACTTGGCTTGACGTACAAGGCTTTTACAGATGTGGCACCTCCCGGTGCCAGGTCTGTCGGTTTGCATCCAAATCTTTATTTTTTGAAAATGTGCACACACATAAAAAATATTGCATCAAACAATTTTTAAATTGTAAAACGGATCATGTTATATATTTAATTTGGTGCAATATTTGCAATTTATTTTATGTGGGGTGCACTATCCGGCCTCTGAAGATTCGAATCTCGGAACACTTGTCTGACTGCAATAAATCTGCTGCCAATAATGTATCTGGGGCGTCCAAACACTTTATTTTGCATCACAATGGCAACACATCATCATTCTGCTTCTGTGCAATTGAGCATGTTAATCGACCAACCCGAGGTGGTGACTGGCGGAGGAAGGTGCTCAAGCGGGAGGCGTTCTGGATTTTTGAGCTTGGCACACGTTTCCCCAAAGGGTTAAATTTCAAATCAGATTTAATATTTTTTTATTAAGAAATGTATTTATTTATTTATTTTTCTATATATATGTATATATGTGTATATATATATATTTTTTTTTTATTAAATTTTTTTTTTTTTATAATTTTTTTTTATTTATTATTTTTTTTTTTATTTTAATGTTTTTTTTATATATATATTTTTATATATTTTTTTATTTTTATCATGTGACTGGAGGATCATGTGTCTTCTTTGGATGCCATAGTCACTGAGACGCCTTCCTCTCACCATATAGAAACCTGTGGTTATATGTATATTCCTTGGGATTTTTGATCACAAAGACTTCTTTTTGTCCATATTAATCTTTGCCTTATGTCATTATGTTGATGTGTTGCCATTTCTTGTCTCTTCGCTTAGGATTGTCCTCCGTGTATTGTATGTGTGTATATTTATTCTGCATGTTTTTGTTTTAGTCAACATTTGTTTTTAATTATATGCCAGCTGTATGCTAATTTCACACCTGTGAGCTCAACTATTTATAGCTCCAGTGTAACAGACGCAGTAGTATTGCCATGAGTAAGGGACGGATGTCCCGAAACGCGTAGGCTTGTCTGTCTTCAACCATACATGCATACTTGGAATTGACCATGTAAGTTTTTCTACATCTTTTTTCCTATGTCTGGTACCTATTTTTTATATTTTTCCAATAAAAGTCAAGTTTTACCAAAAGCAGCGATCGCTCACCGTCTGATTCACCATTGGTGAGCGATTAGGACGATTGGGGACGTCCCCAGTGCTGCGAGAGAACTCATTTCCATACAGACGAAAATCGTGATTTCTACCGAACGTGTTATCGAGAGAAAAAAATGTGATTTTAATGGTAGAATCCCTTTAAAATACCCCTATCCTCCATGAGGGCGGCGCTGCTACCTCTCCTCTGTGGGTTTTGTCAGCTCAAATCCTTTGGTTTCCATCTCTTCGTTGAATTTTAGGTAATCTTGCCTCTTGTCAAAGTACTAAATCTGTGAGGAGAGAAAGAAATCACAAAATCAGCCTGTCCATAGCCTTCTTCTGCCAGATGGAGGCGCTGGCTGATGACATCACTGCCAAAAGCCAGAGAGGCGAAACACCTGCTTGGGGCCAGAAGGAGGAGAACAATAGACTTACACCATGATATGGCCAGAGTAGGAGAGTGTTGGGGCCTATAGGCAACATATCCTGCTGTTTGTCTATACACAGAGAGAGAGAGACAGATATAGTGACATTGTAAGTGCAGCTCTGGATGTAACTGGAGTATACCTGAAGCCCATAGATAGGACCATTTGTTACAGGCCTCAGACGTGGCTGCACTACCGAGATTACCAAATACAGTGTGGTCATGGTGACCTTGTGATCCTTCCACCTCCAACAATGTCACAACATTTTATCTGATTTCTACCCTTAGATAAGATCACTTGTTACAGGCCTCAGACCTGAGGCTGCACTACTGAGACTGCCAAATGCAGTGCTGTCATGAAGACAGTGTGATCCCTCCATCTTGCACTAGATTCACACCTGCATCTATGTGTAACCCCTGTGTGCAGTTCAGGGCAACGAGGGGTTAACAGTTTGCAAACATTATGCATGCAGCATGAAAGCAATTGTGTTTGTTTATCAAATCCTTGGAGGATGGGAGGGGCTGCTTGGCAGGGGAGACCATGTGCTCAGGCAGACTGCAGGAGAGAGGGATCACAGGTGGATGCAAGAGTAAGATCTCCTGAGCCCCCAGAGTCTGAAAGCAAAAGGAAAGTGGATTTAATTCCTTCAGAAAAAAGGTTACCGACTCCACAGGACGATTTGCCAAATAGACAGGGTATCCATACCCTCCACAACCGACGGAGGCGCCTCCCTGCTACACCGGAACGTTCTTCCAGACTTAACCCTTTGGCAGCCTGTTGGACAGGACAGCGTTAATTCCTCTGGGACTGTAAGTGTACCTACCACCAGCATTCTTATTTAGGGCTCGTTCACATCTGCGTTGCCCTGTCCGTAGTTCAGGTTTCCGTTTCCTGCCTAAAACAGAGGCAGGAGATGGAAACCTGCAGGAGTCTCTCTCACCCATTCATTTGAATGGGTGAGAGAGATGTCCGGCCGTGAGCGGCAGTGAGCGTTTTGCGCTCTCCGCCGCGAAACCGGGTTTTATAATCCGGACACAGAGTCGGACATGCAGTACTCTGTCCGGATAAAAAAAATCCGGTTTCGCGGCGGAGAGCATAAAACGCTCACGGCCGGACCCGGTCTGTGCTTTCCGTCTTCTGGCATGCAGAAGACGGAAAGCACAGAACGGAAAGAAGAACGCAGGTGTGAACCCAGCGTTAGACTGCATCCTATGATCCAGGAGTAAATGGTTCTTGGCTAGTATAACTGTTTAACCCCTTAGCAACCCTTGACGTAACTGTACATCATGGGTCGCATGGGGATGTATGGAGCGAGCTCACACGCTGCGCTCGCTCCATACACGGCAGATGCCGGCTGTATAATACAGCCAGGACCTGCCAATAACAGCAGCGGGCGGTGCCCGAGCCGATCGCTGCTGTTAACCCTTTACACACTGCGGTCAAACGTGACCGCAGTGTGTAAACGGCGCCGGCGGCATGGGCGCCGCCATGTTTCGCCGATCGCCGCCCTCCTGAACGTCACATGAGGGCGGTGATCGGTTGCTATGACAGCCGGAAGCCTATTGAAGGCTTCCAGGCTTGTCTCTGCACTAGATCTATTAGACGATGCCAGAGGCAGCCTCTAATAGAAGTGCTGCGATTTTCCTATTCACTGCAGTACTGTAGTATTGCAGTGAATAGTATGAGCGATCAGACTCCCTAGGTTTCAAGGTACCTAAGGGGTCTGATCATAAATGTAACAGAAGAAAAAAAAAAGTTTTTAAAAGTATTAAAAAAATTAAAAAAATATAAAAGTTCAAATCACCCCCCTTTCCCTAGATTACCTATAAAAGTAATTAAAGAACATTAAACATAAATATATTAGGTATCCCCGCGCTCCAAAATGCCTGAACTATTAGAATATTAAAACATTTATCCCGTACTGCGAACGGCGTAGCGGCAAAAAAAATAAAAACAGCCAAAAAGCGTTTTTTTCAACACTTTGCCTCCTATAAAAAATTGAATAAAAAGTGATCAAACCATCAGATCTTTCCCCAAATGGTATCAATAGAAACGTCATCTTGTCCCGCATAAAAAGACGCCACAACCAGCTCCATACATGGAAATATGAAAAAGTTACAGGTGTTAGAACATGATGACACACATTTTTTTTTCTATTTTGCAAAGTTTATCATTTTTTTAAAAGTATCAAAACATTTCAAATACTATATAAATTTGGTATCACCGCGTTCGTACTGACACGTAGAACACAGGTAACATGTCATTTGTACCAAACAGTGAATGCTGTAAAAATTAAACCCATAAGAAAATGGCGCAAATGCATTTTTTCTCCAATTGCGCCTCATTCTGAATTTTTTTCCAGCTTCCCAGTACATTGCACAGCATATTGAATGGTGCCATTACAAAGTACAATTTGTCCCGCAAACAATAAGCCATCATGTGACTCTGTGAACTGAAAAATGAAAAAGTTATGGCTCTTGAAATGTGAGAAGGGAAAAACGAAAATGCAAAACCAAAAAATGGCCTGGTCCTTAAGGAGTAAATGGTTCTTGGCTAGTATAACTGTTTAAGCTGGAGCACTGCAGAAGGAGTAAAAGAGGCTTGATGCATCCAGGCACCTGCTGTGCTGCCATGTCCTATTGTAAGGGATAGAGCCTGCTGCTGCTGATAGATGATTGTAGACATTACTGGATTTTCTGCAGTGTACTAAATCTCCTGCACTACGGAATATTACCCTGCTAGGAATTAAAGGAGCATTGTTCATTTCTGACATATTTCATGTGCACCAACGAACGAAGATTCTTTCCAGAACCGCGGCAACAGGCCTTGTACTAAGACTGAGCTTTGTGATTGTTATACATTGTCCTAGGGCTTTGCCATATAGACCTGCCATTTTCTAGATAAGATTATCGCTTACAGTACCACCTCTTACTGATGCTGTGAATGTTATTGCATATTGGACTTCACCATTACTTTTATTAAGTTCCATATAAAAGTTTCTTTGTTTATACCACAATCCTCTCTGGCGTGTTGGTGTGGGCGGGGCTTTCCCTTGTCAAGCCCCGGGCAGAGATCTGAAGAAAGGTACTGTCAACCCAGAAGCACCAGAATATCACCGACAAGGGTGGAGGCACTGCGCTAAGCAAGGTAAAACGGCAACTCATACTTATCCGAACGCCCCGCTACCCGGGGGTGTGGCCAAAGGGGGCGTTACATATGTATAATTTTGGTCATTAGGTGACAGCAACACAATAAACCTAATCCTACTAATATTATAAATGTAAAAGTTTGTGTGTTTGGATGTTTGTTCCTCAATCACGCCTACACTGCTGCATGGATTGTCCTGAAATTTCACACACAGAATAGATGATAAGCTACTTACCATCTCCGTGGGTGGCCAGGCATCACGACCGCGAGAACCGAAGTTCAGTTCAGAGTAAGTTTAAGGACCTGTGATGACGTCATCACAGGCCCTTGAAGCGCACGCCGATTGGTGCGCTGTGGGAGGATGCAGCCTGGCACAGCGCGGAGTGAACAAGATGGCGCCTCATGTGCGGGATCCCCGTCGTGATTCTGCCATGCTGCATCAACTTGACGGCGCTCGGCAACTCCAGCGGCTGGGGACAGTCTGTGCCCCGCACATGATGCCGGACACTCCCAGCTCAGGTCCAAGGCGGACACGCGGCCTCGATCTGCAGGACAACACACGTGGAGCGGATGAGCTGGCTCTGTGTGAGTATTCCGGGGAAGTGCAGGGTCTCAGGCTGGGCGCTCCACCGTGGCGGCACAGGAGCGGCGTTTGGATAACCAGGGAGGTGCGCAAGAGAGGGATTTGGGGGCCCTGGGATGTTCCCGCGGCTGGGGGGCCTTGGGGGTGAGGGGCACGCGTGGCGGCTTTGGGGAGAGGGATTAGGGGGTACAGTAGGGTACCCAGGGCTATGGTGCAGGGGGGACGTGGCGGAGGGGTTTGGGTGTACTACAGGGCCGCGCTGGATGGGTCCCACGGGTGAGGAGTTCACTGTGTGCCGTGCGAGAGGGGTTGGCGCAAAACAGGGATTTGGGGGTCCGCATCGGCCCACACAACGACCCCCGGACGAAGTCGCAGGTAAATGCTAGTGTGATATAATGTAATGCCAATGAGAAGCCATTCACACAGGGTACACAAGACCCCCACTCCCCTGATCAGCGGAGGTTCCAGTGGTCAGACCCCGCAGATATAGAAGTTATCTTCTTATTACTTTTATACATTTATAGAGGACATTTCATGTCCTGTGACACCAGCGGTATTATATACCGCTAAAATACTCTGATGGTGTGTGCCCGAGTGCAGAAGATATTGGAGCAGTTACTTTTGTCTCTGATATCCCTTCACTGTCAGAAGAGCGGGCCTTACTGCTGAGTGTCATCACTGGCCTGTATAGAGCGCCCCCTCTGGCAGTACAAGGATAATGTAGCGGCACAGCTGACATTGCGCTGAATTGATCATAGTATCAGCTTTCTAGCAGTAGTATATAATACCGCTGGTGCCAGAGGACATGAAAGGGCATTTTGCAGTGGACAGGGGGCATGTGCTACCTTATAGGAACCTGACAACACTATGATACAGTAGGGTTACTGCTAGTAAACAACTACTACCAGGCGGCAGCCATATTACCTTCATAACAGCACCGAGCAAGTAGACCCCGCAGTGCCTATAACACCCCCGCAAATGTCTATAATACCCAGCCAGCAGTCCCGGCAATGTCTATAATACCCCACAGTACCTATAATATTCCCCCAGCAGTCCCAAATTCCAGACAAACCTAGTAAAAAAAAAAAATAAAAATTAAGTTTTTTGCCTTGGTACCAGCACTCCTCCTATTTTGCCCAGCGACCCACCTACTAGTTCTCAGTCCTCTGACTGGGGCAATATGGTAAGGTGAATTTTTGAGATCTGTTCACACATTGCGGTGCTGCGTTGTGTCTGCTGCTCCTGTGGCGCTCTGCCCGTGAGGCGGTGCGTCCCAGAGCCTGGGGGCTTGGTCTGGTGGCAGGGGTGTTGCCGGACCACTGGGTCGCTCACCCTGTGGGCGCCGTGTTGCGGTTGTGGCGGTCACTATGCAGCGTGGTGCCCAGTAGAGTAGGACCTACTATAAAGAGGTTGCCGTGAAGTGGCTAGTGGGCTTATGCACATTGATTAGAGATGAGCGAACACTAAAATGTTCGAGGTTCGAAATTCGATTCGAACAGCCGCTCACTGTTCGAGTGTTCGAATGGGTTTCGAACCCCATTATAGTCTATGGGGAACATATACTCGTTAAGGGGGAAACCCAAATCTGTGTCTGGAGGGTCACCAAGTCCACTATGACACCCCAGGAAATGATACCAACACCCTGGAATGACACTGGGACAGCAGGGGAAGCATGTCTGGGGGCATAAAAGTCACTTTATTTCATGGAAATCCCTGTCAGTTTGCGATTTTCGCAAGCTAACTTTTCCCCATAGAAATGCATTGGCCAGTGCTGATTGGCCAGAGTACGGAACTCGACCAATCAGCGCTGGCTCTGCTGGAGGAGGCGGAGTCTAAGATCGCTCCACACCAGTCTCCATTCAGGTCCGACCTTAGACTCCGCCTCCTCCGGCAGAGCCAGCGCTGATTGGCCGAAGGCTGGCCAATGCATTCCTATGCGAATGCAGAGACTTAGCAGTGCTGAGCCAGTTCTGCTCAACTACACATCTGATGCACACTCGGCACTGCTACATCAGATGTAGCAATCTGATGTAGCAGAGCCGAGGGTGCACTAGAACCCCTGTGCAAACTCAGTTCACGCTAATAGAATGCATTGGCCAGCGCTGATTGGCCAATGCATTCTATTAGCCCGATGAAGTAGAGCTGAATGTGTGTGCTAAGCACACACATTCAGCTCTACTTCATCGGACTAATAGAATGCATTGGCCAGAGTACGGAACTCGACCAATCAGCACTGGCTCTGCTGGAGGAGGCGGAGTCTAAGATCGCTCCACACCAGTCTCCATTCAGGTCCGACCTTAGACTCCGCCTCCTCCAGCAGAGCCAGCGCTGATTGGCCGAATTCCGTACTCTGGCCAATCAGTGTTGGCCAATGCATTCTATTGGCGTGATGAAGCAGTGCTGAATGTGTGTGTTTAGCTCAACTACACCGGTGGAGTAGTTGAGCTAAGCACACAGATTCAGCTCTGCTTCAATCAGCGCTGGCCAATGCATTCTATTAGCTTGATGAAGCAGAGTGTGCACAAGGGTTCAAGCGCACCCTCGGCTCTGATGTAGCAGAGCCGAGGGTGCACAAGGGTTCAAGCGCACCCTCGGCTCTGATGTAGCAGAGCCGAGGCTGCACAAGGGTTCAAGCGCACCCTCGGCTCTGATGTAGCAGAGCCGAGGGTGCACAAGGGTTCAAGCGCACCCTCGGCTCTGATGTAGCAGAGCCGAGGGTGCACAAGGGTTCAAGCGCACCCTCGGCTCTGATGTAGCAGAGCCGAGGCTGCACAAGGGTTCAAGCGCACCCTCGGCTCTGATGTAGCAGAGCCGAGGGTGCACAAGGGTTCAAGCGCACCCTCGGCTCTGATGTAGCAGAGCCGAGGCTGCACAAGGGTTCAAGCGCACCCTCGGCTCTGATATAGCAGAGCCGAGGGTGCACAAGGGTTCAAGTGCACCCTCGGCTCTGCTACATCAGAGCCGAGGGTGCGCTTGAACCCTTGTGCACACTCTGCTTCATCAAGCTAATAGAATGCATTGGCCAGCGCTGATTGAAGCAGAGCTGAATCTGTGTGCTTAGCTCAACTACTCCACCGGTGTAGTTGAGCTAAACACACACATTCAGCACTGCTTCATCACGCCAATAGAATGCATTGGCCAGCACTGATTGGCCAGAGTACGGAATTCGGCCAATCAGCGCTGGCCAATGCATCCCTATGGGAAAAAGTTTATCTCACAAAAATCACAATTACACACCCAATAGAGCCCCAAAAAGTTATTTTTAATAACATTCCCCCTAAATAAAGGTTATCCCTAGCTATCCCTGCCTGTACAGCTATCCCTGTCTCATAGTCACAAAGTTCACATTCTCATATGACCCGGATTTGAAATCCACTATTCGTCTAAAATGGAGGTCACCTGATTTCGGCAGCCAATGACTTTCTCCAATTTTTTTCAATGCCCCCGGTGTCGTAGTTCCTGTCCCACCTCCCCTGCGCTGTTATTGGTGCAAAAAAGGCGCCAGGGAAGGTGGGAGGGGGAATCGAATTTTGGCGCACTTTACCACGCGGTGTTCGATTCGATTCGAACATGGCGAACACCCTGATATCCGATCGAACATGTGTTCGATAGAACACTGTTCGCTCATCTCTAACATTGATCAATATGTATACTAAGAACCTCATGTTCGGTATTGTAAAATTTGCTGAGAAGCACCAGATCAATGTATAAGGTTGGGATGTGCGGCCATGTTTTTCTCTTTTTGTACACATAAGATCACAATGTCAGGCTGCGTAATCCACGACTACTGATAGTGAACTTGTAAATCTTTCGCCTTTTACTAAAGATTTCCTCGGACAGTGAACGTGATCCTCGGCAGGACAAAGCTTCTAGTTTTCCATCTCTGAACTTTGAAAGCTAGAACTTTTCTTATAATCTCCATCGATAGATTTTTGCAGGACAAGTTGTGTTTTTTAACCCCTGAAAGAGCAGCCAAGTGACAACTGAAGAGTCTCCCCCTACTGCTGACATCCTCCCCTCATGTGACATCACAGGTGCTATAGCCACTGTTATATACTGCACTGCTAAACTCCGCCCTCTTATGTAGTAATCACATGACCGTGACACCGCCCCCAGATCAGTGACATCATCACAGGTCCTAGAACTATTGTGGTGTAGGAAATACAGAGCGGATACTGGACGGAGATATCGCTGCAGTAAGTGGAAGGTTTACTATTATTATTCTCACTGGGTGCAGTATATAAGCTATACGCTGCAAGACTAGTTAACCCCTTACGTAACCTGCTCTGGGGGGTAAAGTATGTCCCTGCAAACCTTAAAGGGATTGTCCACTTTCAGACCATTATTAACCTCTAAGGACTGGGCCTAAACGAATAATGCAAAACAGCAATTTGGAAGTTCACGGAAATTAAAACAATATGGAGGTGAAATTTACATATATTGTTTTTTTTAAATAATGCATTAATTTAGACCTAAAATTAACACATTCACAAAGGGTTAAATGAGAAAATGCACCTTACAGTTTGTTACGCAATTTCTCCGGAACACAGAAATCCCTCGCCTGTGGGTGTAAGATAAGATAATCCTTTAATAGTCCCACAATGGGGAAACTGATGTTTGGGCGCACGGCAGCAAACGGAAGGGAAGGAGCGGCACTTTGCATTTAAAAAGCAATTTTTGCTGGAATAGTATTCGGGTGCCCTGTCTCATTTGCAAAGCCCTCCTACCAAAACAATCAAAACCCACCAAAAGTGACTCCATTTTGGAAACTAAGACTGCTTAAATTGAAATTTGAAATTTGTTGCGACCACTTTGTGTCATCAGAGACAGGCACTCCTAAAACTATTAAATGGGCTATCCCAGGGACAAAGACGTTTATATATAAAAGTATATGTGGCCATAAACTGCTCCTTGGGCACACAGCAGGACTCAGAAGGGAAGGAGTTTTGCGCTTTATAGCTTTTGGAGTATAGATTTAGAGGGACTTTCTGGATGTTGTGCTGTTTTTGCAGAGCCCTGGAGGTGCCAGTAAACTGGAATTCCCAGAGAAGTTACCCCATTTTGTAGGGGCAATTTCGGATCTACAAATGTTAAAAAAACAAAGAATGTAAATTAGCGTTCTAAGAGCACATAGGGCTCATTTACATGTACGCCCTGCTGTGTGCCCAAACAGCAGTTTATACCCACATGTATGACACTGATGTACCCAGGATAACATACTTAATGCCATATGTGGGTATAAACTGCTGTTTGGGCACAGCCAGGAAGGAGTGCTATTTTGGTTTTTGGACATAATGCCACTTTTGCAGAGGCATTGTAAAGTGGAATCCGCAGACATGTGACCCTACTTGGTAAATCTCTTGAGGGGTGTAGTTTCCTAAGTGATGTAGCGAGCATTTTTAACCCTTGAGCATTGCATTAATTTAATTTCCAGAAATGAATACACAGCTGATAATGAAAAGTGAAAATTTCTAATTTTCCAGAGATTCGGCATTTCAGTACCCCAAGGAGAACTCGCCTGTATGGCCTCCTAATGCCATATTATATTGCCTTGCCACTCTGTGGTCTCCTCACACAGCTGCCACCTCCTCCCTCTGCCACTGGGTTACTGTATGGCCTCCTCATGCTGCTGATGCCACCTCCCCCCTCTGCCACTGGATTACTGTATGGCCTCCTCACACTGCTTCCACATCCTCACTCTGCCACTGGATTACTGTATGGCCTCCTCACACTGCTTCCACATCCTTACTCTGCCACTGGGTTACTGTATGGCCTCCCATGGGGCCATATGAGAAATTGAAATGGTTCGTCCTTTAGCCCACTAGGATTTAGCCTCTACCTTCTTCTGCATTCATGTCTTTTCTATATTTCTATGCAATATTAGACTGAAGTTCCTCCAGGCCACCAGATGCAATGATTCTCGGAGTGCACCCTACAACAACCCCTAGGACATAGACCACAGTACCCTTTATATTTAGGCGTCTTTTGCTGGGCCATTATTGTGTTAGATCCTGGGCCTACTGGAGAATCCTCTGGTGGGCTGGTACAACATTGTTTCTATGGTTTTTATGGGCTTAGGTAAAACCAGGGCTGTGGAGTAGGTAACTTTTGGGTAATAGTCAGGTGGCCGCTATACACATTAGATAGTTGGTCTGTCCTTCTGAAATACAAAGGTTTGGTCAGCTTTCTCTAATGTGTATGGCGGCCTTTCTCTATACACAAGATTACACTGTAGTGAAGAAGACATTGGAGGACTGTCCAACTCCGAACAGCCATCTACATGAGTCAGGCGGATTTTTTAGAACCCAGGGTCTCCACCTTTATCACTGATACATGAGCAGAAGATCCTACACCTTACCAAAAAGATCACTGAGCTGCTGACTGGAGAGGTGACCCTGCTGGGAATACTTGGAAATTACATAGTAACCCTACTGGAGTGGTCTGGGTGATGATGGTATCTTTTTGTTGTCAGGTTCCTATAAGGTGTCAGGACGTCACTGTCTATTTCTTCATGGAACAATGTGAGTATTTAGAAGAACACAAGGATCTGTACAAGGACGTAATGATGGAGAACCACCAGCTCCTCACATTACCAGGTAAGGAGAGAATGTTCTTCTGGGAACCTTGTGTCCTGGCATCATGTGGATGTTACTGTAACATGTACCACCTACCTAAACATAACAGACTAAGACCATCGCTTGCATGGCAATGTAGAATGGGGAAGTGCTAGTGCAAATATAAAAACACCAAAGGACTCTGCACTATGGCTATAGCGGCTGTTTAAA